>NC_088240.1:72590608-72890608 GCF_036934945.1 Oncorhynchus masou masou
CTGGTTTGGGCAGTGAAGGTGGAAATCACAGATGATGTTGGGATCCAGACCATCCAACCATGTCCTCCACTGGAACCCAACACCGCTCCTCTGGGCCATACCCTTCCCAGTCCACCAGATATTAGAGCAGACCCCCATGATGCCGGGAGTCCAGTAGGTATCTGACAGCATATGCTGGATTCCCCTCGATGGTCGTGGGGACAGTATCAGCTAGTGGACAAGGAACCACCAGCCTGAGAAGGGAGACATGAAAAGAAGGTGAGAAACAATAGTGACTGGGAAGCTGCAACCTATACGTCACCTCGTTGACCCTCCGGAGAACCATGAATGGACCCACAAACTAGGGACTTTCTTGCAGGGCAGGCAGAGTGGGAGGTTTCTGGTAGAAAGCCAGATGCAATCTCCAGGGTTTAACACAGGGGTCGCACTGCGGTCGCACTACGAGCAGTCTGTCTGCTCCTTTTGCCGGTTGTACGGCGCACTGGAGTCTCACGTGAGCGTCGCTCCACACCTCTTCTGCTCGCTGGAACCACTCATCCACCGCAAGAGCTTCTGAACACACTGGAAGGGGGTCAACCCAGTGGTGGAGTGATGTCGCGAGTTCTGGGCGCACTCTGCACTCTCCCTGCCGGTCCTGACAGTAGTGACTCATCAGGAACCTCCCCAGCTCCAGGTTCATCCTCTTTACCTGCCCATTGGACTGAGGCCGGTACCCGGAAGTGAGGCTGACCGTTACCCGGAGCTTCTCGATAAAGGACTTCCATACGCATGATGTGAATTTAGGGGCACTGTCGGAAACTATGTCCCCCGGAAGGCCATAATGCTGGAAGACCTGCCCGAAGAGTGCCTCAGTGACCTGGATAGCAGTAGGGAGACCAGAAAGAGGGATTCATCGACAGGACTTAAAAAATCTATCTGCAACCACCAAAATGGTTGTGAAACCGTCAGAGGAGGGGAGATCAGTTACAAAGTCAATGGATAGATGTGACCAGGGTCGCTGAGGCATGGGAAGGGGGAGGAGCTTCCCTGCTGGAGCGTTCTGGGGGGATTTGGTTTGGGCACATATGGAACAGGTGTTGATGTAACAAGTGACATCCTGCGTTAATGTGGGCCACCAGTATTTCCCAGAGATTGATTGGGTAGTGCGAGAAATACCTGGATGTCCAGTGACGACAGCTGAGTGCGCCCAGGTCAGCAGTCGGTCCCTTATCTCTGTGGGAATGTAAATACGCTCGGGAGAACAGTTAATGGGTAAAGGCTCCCTCTCCAGAGCCTGGCGGATGTCCACATCTACATCCCAGACCACAGGGGCTACGACTCAGGAAGATGGGATTATAGGCGCGTTCTGGACCTTCTCCCAAATCGTAGAGATGGGACAGGGTATCGGCCTTGCTGTTCTTTGAACCTGGACGATAGATCAGCGTGAAGTCAAAGCTTATGAAGAAAACCTAGCTTGGAGCGGATTCAGCCTCCTCGCTGTCAGTATGTACTCCAGGTTCCGATGGTCGGTGAGAATGATGAATGGCTCCTTGGCACCCTCCAGCTATTGTCTCCACTCCTCCTGGTATACCTCCGGGACGTTGGGCTGAAGGGCATCCACAGGCCTCTCAACCGTCGTGGAACCATAGGGGACAGGGAATCAGGTCCTCCAGCATTCGGGTGACCAATCTGTAATTTTCATCCTCGGCCATGAGATGGTAGGGTTATGGCGTTGAAGCCAGGGAGGCCGAGGATGATCTTGTGGACTGGTTCACTGGTAATGAAGAAGGGGATGTTCTCCCGATGAGTGGACTCCACAGTGAGTGTGAGTGGTTGAGTAATGTGGGTGATGGTTCCGGATCCTAAGGGCCGACTTTCATGGACTTGAACCGGAAAAGGAGAGGACAGAGGAAGGGCTAGGCCCCTTTTTTCTCCACTTCCTGTCTGAATGACGTGTTCAAAGTAAACTGCCTGTAGCTCAGGCCCTGAAGCCAGGATATGCATATAATTGGTACCATTGGAAAGAAAACACTTTGAAGTTTATATAAATGATCAAATAATGTAGGAGAATATAACACAATAGATATGGTAGGAGGAAATCCAAAGAAAAACCAACCAGAATGTTTTTTTTGGAGCAACCATCCTCTTAAAAATGCAAGAGAAAGGTCATATTGAAAATGAGCTCCCTGGATGCAATTCCCATGGCTTCCACAGGGTGTCAGCAGTCTATGTTCAAGGTTTCAGGCTTGTAACTTCAAAAACGAATAAGAAATATCAGTTTTAGTAGAGGGACACAGTCTTGGAAATTCTTGAAGACATTACGCACCTGCTAAAATCGGTTTCCTATTGAACATATTTATATCTGTGTGACCCCTACCTCCATGGGTTCAGGCTCTGATTCCGAGTGGTCAGAATCACTGAAGGTATGGACAGCCATACCTTTTGCCTGAGACGATACCGAGGAGCCGGGGTCCACTTGTCATCGATACCTGGAGGAGGTCTTGAGAAGGGCCGACCGGGCTCTCATCCAGGTTCAACGGCAGCGGCGTGGCAGAGCAAGGAAGGGTGTTGCGGGTGTTTTCGACCCAAACCAGTTGCTAGCTCCAGGTGGTGGGGTTGGCGGAGACCAGACAGAGCAGAGTCGTCTCCAGGTCTTGGTTGGCTCGCTCCGACTTGCCGTTGGACTGGGGTGGAAACCGGAGGACAGGCTGGCCGACGACCAAATGAGTGAGCAGAACGCCTTCCAGAAGGGTAGCTTGGGGAGAGAAATGAAGTGGGCGGCTTTGGAAAACCGATCCACTAAGGTTAGGATGGTGGTGTTGCCATCAGACAAGGGAGACATGTGACAAATTCCAGGGATATGTAAGAACAGGGATGGTGAGGGACAGGTAGAAGTTGAAAGAGGCCAGCCGGAGCTTGCCGAGGAGCCTTGTTCTATGCACAGATTGTGCATGCAGCGATGAATGCGGAGATGTCAGGAACCACGGTGGGCACTAAAAGTGTTGTCACACAAAGGCAAGGGTCCGACGGGAGCCCGGGTTGAAAACAAGTGGGCCCACTCCAGGAACGAGGGGTGACCCGTGTCAGGAACAAACATCCGATTATCTGGGCACCCACCAGGGTTTGGCTGGGAACGCTGAGCCTCACGAACCTGCTTCCCTATTCACCAGCTGAGTGCCGTCTTCAGACACGAGTAGGGAATGATGGTCTCAGTTTCTGGGGATGTAGCCGTGGGGATATAGCGGCGTGACAGTGCATCCTGCTTGACATTCTTGGATCCCGGCCGGTATGAGAGGGAGAAGTTGAACAGCAGGGCCCACTTAGCTTTCCTGGAATTGAGGCGCTTGGTGGTGCGGGCTCTGTCCACACAATGAACAGATGTTCCGCCCCCTCCAGCCAGTGCCTCCACTCCACCAACTTCACCGCGAGAGCCTCACGATTCCCCACTTTGTAGGTCCTCTCCATGGCGTTGAGGTGATGGGAGAAGAAACCGCAGGGATGTAACTTGAGGTCCAGGCCATAACGCTGGGACAGGACAGCCCCCACACCGACATCCAAAGCATCAGCCTCCACCACGAACTTGCGGGACGGGTCAGGATAAACCAAGATGGGAGCTGTGGTGAAGTGGTGTTTGAGATCCCGGTCAGCAGCTGGGGACCATGTGAATGGAACCTTGGGAGAGGTGAGTGCAGACAAGGGGGAAGCCAGGCTGCTGTAGCCCCGGCAACAACGACGATAAAAGTTGGCGAATCCCAGGAAATGTTGCAGCTGTACCCTGGACTTAGGCTGGGGCCAATCCATCACTGCTTTGACCTTTCTGGGATCCATCTGTACACTCCATGCAGTGATGGTGTAACACAGGAAGGGGATGGTGGAGTGATGGAATTCGCACTTCTCTGCCTTTACAAAAAGCTGGTTCTCCAGGAGGCGTTGGAGAACCTGTTGGACGTAGAGCATGTGTTCTTGGGTGGAGAAGATGAGGATGTCATCGAGGTAGACGAAGACGAACCAGTTCAACATGTTGCGGAAAACATCATTAACCAGAGCCTGGAACACAGCATGGGTGTGGGTAAGGCCAAATGGCGTGACCAGATACTCTTAGTGACCCTTGGCTGTGTTGAAGTCTTCCACTCGTCCCCTTCCCGTATCTGCACCAGGTGGTAGGCATTCCGTAGGTCCAGCTTGGAGAACGCCCCCTGGAGCGTCTCGAAGGCCAAGGCGATGAAGGGTAGTGGGGAGCGGTTCTTCACCGTGATGTCGTTGACAACCCTACGCTGGCGGGGGAGGGAGAAGGACGGATGAACCCTGCATCTAGGGAGTCCTCAATGTAGGTCTCCATAGTCTTTGTCTCTGGACCCAACAGAGAGTACAGTCGTCCCCGGGGCTGAGTGGTGCCTGGGAGAAGGTCAATCCTACAGTCATATGGTCGGTGCTGTGGAAGCGAAGTGGCCAGGGCCTTTCTGAATACCTCCCAGAGGTCCTGGTACTCCGCAGGAATGGTGGAGAGGTCTGGGGCAACTTCCGAGCCCTCAGGAAGACGTCCTGGGGCAGGCTGCGCTGACTTCAGGCAATGGGTGTGGCAGAATGGGCTCCAGCCCATGATGGCACCAGCAGACCAGTCAATGAGGGGATTGGGTCACTGGAGCCAGGACAATCCCAATACCACGGGAACCTGAGGGAACTTAATGAGCAGGAATTGGATTGTCTCGCTGTGGTTCCCTGACACACATAGTTTGATGGGGGTGGTATTGTGGCCTATAGAGTGCCCGTCCAGTGCTCTAACGTCTATGGAAATGGAGAGGGCTGAGTGGGGATGCCCAGCTCAGATGCCAGGGTAGCGTCCAAAAAACTCTCATCGGCCCCAGAGTCGATGTGTACCCGGAGAGATTTAGACTGGTTCCCCAACAGCAGGATAGCATGGAAAGGACTGCGAGTAAGGGGAGAGGAAAAGTTCTCCATAAGGCCCAACAGAGTACTCGCTCCTTCTTGATGAGTCTGTTTTTTTAATGGGCAGGTAGCTACGAAATGTCCTGTAGTTCCACAATATGGACAGCTCTGGGTGTTGAATTGGCGTATGCACTCAGCCGGAGTAAATATTGCCCTGCTCGGGTGCTTGGACTCCAAAGTAGGCGAGTCGGTAGCCCATGGTGAATCCCGCGAGAACTCAGGTGACGTCGGGGTCACTCGGACATGTAGAATTTGGGGGTCTCTGGGATTCTTCGGAGGTGAGGTGGGAATCGAGCGCGACAGGTCACAGGATGGTCAAGGCTATGAGGGAGTCAAGGTGCATGGGCAGCTCCCGGGCTGCAAGCTCATCTTTGACCACCTCCGATAATCCGTGAAGGAACAATGCTTGCTTGTTTATTATGGATGTGACCCGCGGAATTGCTCCAGCAAAGTATTGATTGCCTGGTCATGGCATTCTGCCAGGGTATGGAGTCCCTCCAAAAGACATTGCAGTAACTTCTTGTGTCGTCCAATGGTGGCTCCTTGCAGGGAGACAGTATTGTGGAGCTGGTCTGAGTCTGCTGGGTCGGTCATGGCCAGTTGGTACTATCACGTTTCAGGTAAGACCCAGATGCAGACATTGTCAGAAAAAAAGTGTATTGCTAGTACAGGGGCAGGCATAGGTCAGTAATCCAGACAGGGTGCAAAAGATCCACAACGGCAGGCAATCTCAGGATCAGAGTAGGCAGGGATCAGTAATCCAGTGTGGTGTGGAAAGGTACAGAACGGCAGGTAGGCTCAGGCTCAAGGTCAGGGCAGGCAGAAAGGTCAAACTGTGAAAACCGGAACTAGAACAGATAGGAGCAAGGGGAAAACGCTGGTTTCACGAAACAAAAAAAGCAGGCAACAAACGAACATATGTATAAATACACTGGGGATAACAGGGAAGATGGGTGACCCCTGGCGGGGAGTGGAGACAAGCTCAAAGACAGGTGAAACAGATCAGGGTGTGTGCGACAAAAGTAGACGTTGTGAGTCGAGAAGCAGGTGCAGGTGAAACATTTAATAAAACAAGAAACATGAAATGAGACAGCATAACAGTGGCAATAAGGCTTGAACACAGGAA
The DNA here is from genome assembly GCF_036934945.1 of Oncorhynchus masou masou. Taxonomy (NCBI): domain Eukaryota; kingdom Metazoa; phylum Chordata; class Actinopteri; order Salmoniformes; family Salmonidae; genus Oncorhynchus; species Oncorhynchus masou. Next base: position 72,596,661 of record NC_088240.1, read on the forward strand.
CAATGCCAGGTAATGGGTCCAGGTGAGTATCCTAATGATCTGGATGTGCACATAATGATGGATGCCAGGTGTGCATAATGAAGGATCCCAGGACCAGTGGTTAGTATACTGGCGACTTCAAACGCCAGAGGGAAGGAGTGGGAGTAGACGTGACAAAGCCTATGTAAATGTTTTGGTTAGATGGAATCTAAAGACGCAAAGTTGTCAATATATGCATTACAGTCATATATACGCTATGTTGACTTAATAAGCACGGTAATTAAATATTTTGGCAAGGATGTGTTATTTTTTATCCATCCTCTTCACAATATAAGACACCCTCTCATCCCTGTCTGTCTTTTATATCCTTCATGGTCCCACCAACAGGTAAAGTATGGACATTAAGTCAGTATTTTGCATTAGAAATATTGGTGAAAAGTATCAGTTGAAGGCCAAAAAATGATTTAGCTGAAAGTGATTTGAAATAAACTATTTCCTGTCTTCGTAGATGCATGTACAATGTACTAATGCATAGTAATCACATTATTTTTGTGAATGTAATGCTTGGACTCCAAAGTAGGCGAGTCGGTAGCCCATGGTGAATCCCGAGAGAACTCAGGTGACATCGGGGTCACTCGGACATGTAGAATTTGGGGGTCTCCGGAATTCTTCGGAGGCGAGGTGGGAATCGAGCGCGACAGGTCACAGGATGGTCAAGGCTATGAGGGAGTCAAGGTGCATGGGCAGCTCCCGGGCTGCAAGCTCATCTTTGACCACCTCCGATAATACGTGAAGGAACAATGCTTGCTTGTTTATTATGGGTGTGACCCGCAGAATTGCTCCAGCAAAGTATTGATTGCCTGGTCATGGCATTCTGCCAGGGTATGGAGTCCCTCCAAAAGACATTGCAGTAACTTCTCGTGTCGTCCAATGGTGGCTCCTTGCAGGGAGACAGTATTGTGGAGCTGGTCTGAGTCTGCTGGGTCGGTCATGGCCAGTTGGTACTATCACGTTTCAGGTAAGACCCAGATGCAGACATTGTCAGAAAAAAAGTGTATTACTAGTACAGGGGCAGGCATAGGTCAGTAATCCAGACAGGGTGCAAAAGATCCACAACGGCAGGCAGTCTCAGGATCAGAGTAGGCAGGGATCAGTAATCCAGTGTGGTGTGGAAAGGTACAGAACGGCAGGTAGGCTCAGGCTCAGGGTCAGGGCAGGCAGAAAGGTCAAACCGTGAAAACCGGAACTAGAACAGATAGGAGCAAGGGGAAAACGCTGGTTTCACGAAACAAAAAAAGCAGGCAACAAACGAACATATGCATAAATACACTGGGGATAACAGGGAAGATGGGTGACCCCTGGAGGGGAGTGGAGACAAGCTCAAAGACAGGTGAAACAGATCAGGGTGTGTGCGACAAAAGTAGACGTTGTGAGTCGAGAAGCAGGTGCAGGTGAAACATTTAATAAAACAAGAAACATGAAATGAGACAGCATAACAGTGGCAATTTGTAAGTCGCTCTGGATAAGAGCGTCTGCTAAATGACTTAAATGTAAATGTAAATGTAAATAAGGCTTGAACACAGGAACAATGCCAGGTAATGGGTCCAGGTGAGTATCCTAATGATCTGGATGTGCACATAATGATGGATGCCAGGTGTGCATAATGAAGGATCCCAGGACCAGTGGTTAGTATACTGGCGACTTCAAACGCCAGAGGGAAGGAGTGGGAGTAGACGTGACAAAGCCTATGTAAATGTTTTGGTTAGATGGAATCTAAAGACGCAAAGTTGTCAATATATGCATTACAGTCATATATACGCTATGTTGACTCAATAAGCACGGTAATTAAATATTTTGGCAAGGATGTGTTATTTTTTATCCATCCTCTTCACAATATAAGACACCCTCTCATCCCTGTCTGTCTGTTATATCCTTCATGGTCCCACCAACAGGTAAAGTGTGGACATTAAGTCAGTATTTTGCATTAGAAATATTGGTGAAAAGTATCAGTTGAAGACCAAATTATTACGGAGCTGAAAGTGATTTGAAATAAACTATTTCCTGTCTTCGTAGATGCATGTACAATGTACTAATGCATAGTAATCACATTATTTTTGTGAATGTAATTTATTGATGGATATTAATTAATGAAAGTAAATGCCTTTACTATTAATTACACTTGTCTTCTCTCCTGTCAGTAGCCATGGGGACAACTTTCCTGCTTTGTGTGGCTGTCACCCTATTCAGAGGTAAGAATCACAGTTTACCTTTCAATATTACATGTCATGTAATCACTACCAGAATTTAGCAAGTTGATCATTTATTATTATCTAACATTATGGGTAAACAAATACTGTACCGTAGCTTGGCAAATTAAACATTTCTAGACTCCTCTAATTCTAGACTCCTCTAATTAGTACATTCATGTAGTTTGTTCTGCAAGGCACACCATATAGACATGTAATACTGGTTATAAAGATATGCAGGGGGAAGCGACAGCATGTGTATTGTTATGTACACAAACATTTGTATAAGGTCATGTCATTCAAGCAAAAACAAATTATTTTGTGCCTTACTAAAATGACACTTGACAGTCAGTGAATTCAGCAAGAGCAGTCGGAGCAAGACAATTGTACTGTACTTAATTAAGCTATAGTATATGTTTCATTATTAAACTGATATTACATTAGTCAAATGGTTGCGAAAAGAATGCAGGTGCTCATCTGTAAAATTGTCTTTCTTCCTTTATGTTTAGTGGTCAGTGGATCATGCCCAGTGGGGCGGGAGTTCATTACTGCCTTTATGCCTAACTATTTGCTGAGCTACCATGATGATCAGAGTCTTAAACTGGCCATAACTACACAGGATTATCCAGCCATTGTTCAAATTCAGGTCAATGCAATCGGCTTTTCGACCTCAGTGAAAATAGAGAAACAGAACACCAAATGGATCGGCATACCTGGTACCGCTGAAATTGGGGGTCCAGGAGCTTCCACCAAAACAGTGCAGGTCACCTCCAACTCTGACATCTCGGTGGTGGCCTTCAACTACAAGTTCTCGACCGGAGACAGCAGTGTGGTCTTCCCGACTGACCAGCTGGGTACTGACTATGTGGCCTTCACCCCTGTAGGGGGTCCAAGCAACATGCACAAACTTATGTCTATTATCAACGGCAAAGAGCCCAACAAGATCACGATCATCCCTGTCTCCAACATGAATCTCAGTGGCGTGGATTCCTGGAAGCAAAGACAGGCGGTGATTGTTACCATGGACCCATACCAGGTCTACCTCTACCAAAGCTACACCACTTTCACTGGGACCAGGGTAAAAGCTAAGCAGCCTGTGGCAGTCCTGGGGGGACATGAGTGCATTGCAGATGGAGGCCGCTGCAATCACGTTTACGAACAACTGCTACCGGTACAGAGTCTCTCCACCAATTACCTGGTTCCTTCCATGCACATGACCCAATCAACAGACTTTGTCAACATTGTGGCCTCAGAGGACAACACTCTAGTGAAGATCTTTGAGGGAAAGGTATCCACTGCTAAAGAGCTGAATGAGGGGCAGGTGTATGTGATTTCTGTCCAACCCAAATATCCGCTGATCATCAAAAGTGATAAGAAGGTCATGGTGATGTACTTCAGCAACAACAAGCCCTACGATCCGTTCCTCACCAACATCCTCCCAACGTCTGATCTAGCCAAAGAGTGGTCGGTGGACACGCAGAGCAAATTCGAGAGCACATTGGTCATTGTCTCCGAGGGGGAAGGGATCAAAACCGTTAAAGTCTGTGAAAAAAATAATTGTGTGAAATCTCTCCAATGGACATCATTCAACTCAGACCCTAGGTACATGTGGGTAAATCTTCCATTGGGAGAGCAGCAACAGCATTTCTCCATCAAAGGTGACTCCCTCATGGCTGTTTACGTTTATGGTGGCATGCCAAGAGACGGCTACGCAACAACAGGAGTATGTACCAAAGGTAAGCTGTTTATTTGACACATACACTTAAATGGCCTATCAACTGCCCCTCAATACCTCCCCCTGTTAAAGAGGACAACTCTTCAACAACCCCAATGCAACGCAACACATTGCAATTCTACGCAACACAATAAAACAAAATGCAACACAACAAATGCACTGCATGAAAACTAGTGTTAGTCTTGAATGTTGCTTCTGTACTCCCTCAGACACTGCACCACCCACTACACCACCAGACCCCTGTGAGAAAGTCAAATGCAGAGAAAAGGAAGAATGTACAAAGGGGGTTTGTGCCCACATCTCCAAAGCAATCTGCAGGGCCGTGGGCGACCCCCACTATCTCACCTTTGATGGGGAGCGGTTTGACTTCCAGGGCACCTGCTCTTACATCATGGCCACGGTTGTTAAATCTGATCCTGGCCTCATCCCGTTCACTGTCCTGACCAAGAACAACCACAGAGGGAACAAGAGGGTGTCTTTCGTAAGGACAGTCTCAGTCAAGGTCTATGGGCTGACTGTTGTGATCAGCACACATAAAGGGAAGGTTGAGGTAAGTAACAAGAGACCAGAGGGAAATGATCAGAGTTGGGGTCGGTTCCATGGTAAATTTGGTCAACCCAGGAGGTGAACTGAGTGGTTTTTCCATATGCTTATTGATCTTTTCTTAGGTGAATGGTGAGAATGTCTACCTGCCTGTGACCCTGGCCGGAGGAAACCTAACGGTGGTGTATAGTGGCAGCTATGCTGTTCTGAAGACAAACTTTGGCCTGAAGGTTATGTATGACTGGAACATGAAGTTCTACATCACTGTCCCCAGCAGCTACTTCCGCACCCTGGGTGGGCTCTGTGGGAACTACAACGGGGATCGCAATGACGAGTTCACTAACCCCAAAGGTAACAAGGAACCCACAGTGGTGAAGTTTGCCCAGAGCTGGAGAACTGAAGACGGCGACTTGTTCTGTCATGATGACTGCCAAGGGGAATGTCCTAGCTGCACTCCGGCTCTCCAACAGAAATACAAGGGAGAGAAGTTATGTGGTCTCTTGGCCAAAAAAGACGGCCCATTCGCCAGCTGCCACAAGGTCCTGGACCCAGGCATGTTCATGGACAACTGTGTCTATGACATCTGCGTCAATAATGGCATCTATCAGTTCCTCTGTGAGAACATGAAAAGCTACAATGATGCCTGTTTGGCCGAGGGGGTCAAAATTAGCCCTGAGTGGAGGACAATCACTGGATGCTGTGAGTTTTCTTCTTTCCAGACATTTCATAAAGAGTTTTAGATTGTACATTTCACAATTATTTAAATATATTTTCTCATTTCACATTTGCAGCACTGGAATGTCCATCAAACAGCTACTACGAGGCGTGTGGCACAGCTTGCCCTTCCTCTTGTTCAGATCTAGATGCCGAAGCAAAGTGCAAGGAACCCTGTGTGGAGACCTGTCAATGCAACAAGGGCTTTGTCCTCAGTGGAGACAAATGCGTCTCCAAGGAGAGCTGTGGCTGCTCTTATGAAGGACGATACTACCTGTCTGGAATGAAGTTCTGGGAAGATGACAAATGCACAAAGCAGTGTGAATGCAATCCAGGAACAGCCAAGGTTGAATGCAAAGCAACAGCATGCAAGAAGTCAGAGATGTGTGGCCTGCAGAGTGGTAAGAGAGATTGCTACCCAACATCTTATGCCACTTGCCAAGGTTCAGGCGACCCCCACTACCGCACATTTGATGGCAAGAGGTTCGACTTCCAGGGAACGTGTACTTACGTTCTCTCCAAATTGGTCAGCAAAGATGACAAGTCTCTGGCGCCTTTTGAGGTGCTTGTAAAGAATCAGAATAGGGGGAGGAACACGGCAGTGTCTTACACAAAGACAGTCACCGTCATTGTCTTCAAAAACATCATCACCATGAGTAGGGACAACCCTGGCAAAGTATTGGTAAGCTAACTTAAAATGTTATCCATTCCAAATGAATGACATAATTGCATTCTCGGGTTTACTTGGTCAATGAGCTTTTATGATTATACTATTTAATGGAGGAGATATCAGGACAGTATCATCCTACGTGTTTCATCAACGTTTCCATCTCTCTTCTCAGGTCAACAACCAGTATGTGAACTTGCCATTTGATGTAGAAGATGGCCAACTGTCCATCTTCCGCAGTGGGTATTTCGGGGTGGTGAAGACCATATTTGGCCTGACACTGAAGTTCAACTGGAACAGCCACGTCTCCCTAACCCTCCCCAGCACCTACTCAAACCTCATCGGAGGGCTCTGCGGAAACTGGAACGGCCAACGGAACGACGACCTCCTCAAACCAGACAAGAGCCCTGCCAACACCCCAACAGTATTTGGGGACAGCTGGAAAGTGGGGAACGACCCTGGCTGCTCCAGCGACTGTGACGGCAAGAAGTGCCCCACCTGTGACCACAGCCTGATGCTAGATTACCAAACAGAGAAGTACTGCGGCAGGATCACAGACAAAAACGGTCCGTTCAAGCACTGCCACGCCAAGGTGGACCCCACAGAGTACTATGAGGACTGTGTGTTTGATATGTGTCTGTACCGTGGCCATGCCTCTGCCCTCTGTAACGCCCTCAGCACCTACACCACTGCCTGCCAGGATGCCCCTGCCAAGGTGGAACAGTGGAGGTCAGACGGCTTCTGTCGTAAGTATTGCATAGACGCACCTCATCAGATGTGTATTTCAAAACAACTACTGGAACAATTATGGTCATTACAATAAGTCAGAAGTGGCTTGTCTAGCTAGCAGCTCCTGGTACCAAAATGTAATTCTAAATTTGACCTAATGTGTTGTAGCATCTTCCTGCAAGGTCAACAGCCACTATGAGGTGTGTGCCTCAGGCTGCCCCCAGACCTGCAGTGGCCTCGATGAGCCTGAGAGCTGTTGGAACTCCCTGTGCACCGAGGGCTGTGTCTGTGACGACGGCTTCATACAGAGCGACAGCGAGTGTGTGCCGCTGGCTGAATGTGGCTGCATTCACCAAGGCCAATACTACCAGATGGGCCAGGTGTTCTTCCCCAGTGGCCAGTGCAAAGAGCGCTGTGTGTGTAAAAAGGATGGACACGTGGAGTGTAATGTGAAGTTTGCCTGCGGTCCCAATGAGAAGTGCCAGGTCCAAGACGGGGTGCAGGCTTGTATACCCATGAGTACGGGCACCTGCCATGTGAGCGGGGCCAGGAGATTCCACTCGTTCGATGGCAGCAGCTTCAGCCTACACGGGGACTGTGTGTACAAAATGTCGGAGGTTGTGGAGAAAGACGGATCGATGGCTCCGTTTGTTGTGTCAGTGCAGCAGTTGACCAAGATTGATGATGCAATGGTCACCAGGAGGGTTGAAATACAGGCCTACAAATACAAGTTATCTATGTCTCCCAGAGTTATATGGGAAATAACGGTAGTTTTCTGTCTTGATCTACTCATTTCAGTATTAAAAAGCAACACTTGATTAGAAAAACGGATGTTTTCAATCTTTCCTCCTTTCACAGGTTGATGACGTTACAACAAATCTTCCACTGTCACTCGGAGATGGAAAGGTCAGGGCCTACCAGAACGGCATTAACATCATCGTGGTAACAGACTTTGGCTTGATGGTGACCTACGACACAGTTGCTGGCGCCATCATACAGCTTCCATCCACTTACAAAGGTGTTACCGGTGGTCTCTGTGGCAACTATAATGACAAGAAGGAGGATGACTTCCTGCTGCCCAGTGGGCTGCAGGAGCCCTCTGTGGAGAAGTTTGCAGCGGGGTGGTTAGTGGTTCAGGAAGGGGTCAAATGTCAGACAGGATGTGACGGTGGCTTAAAGTGTCCTCCCATCAGTGGACCCCCGCCGGCTTGTAGCATCATAAAGTCAACCAAGGGTCCATTTGCCCAATGCCATGCTGTTGTGCCACCACAAGAGCACTTTGAGGAGTGCATGAAGGAGGGAGAGGGTGGGGATGCCCTGTGCCGCCACTTACAGACATATGTGACTTTCTGTCAGGCATCCGGTGGCCTTGTCAGCAGCTGGAGATCTGACCAGTTTTGTCGTGAGTAAATTTTGATATTGAAAGTTGATTTACCTTATCCTGGTTTATCTTAGTGTGTAATATTTCTCTGACCTATTGCTCTGCTGAAAAACAATTGAAGCTGAAGCTCATTTAAGTTTTTTGATAACATGCATCTCCTCCCATTTCCATCTGTCCTCTAGCTCTGACGTGTCCAGCTAACAGTCACTATGAGTTGTGTGCCGACACCTGTTCTTCCACCTGTGACTCTCTGAGTGAGTCTCCCAAATGCCCACTATGCCAGGAGGGCTGCCAGTGTGATGACGGCTTTGTGTTTGATGGTGGCAAGTGTGTCCTACTGGAGAACTGTGGCTGTGTGGTTGATGGACACTATTACAAGGTGAATACTGATTTATTGTGTATTGACAAGTAAATTGTTTTTTCCTATCTCAAAAATTCAATGGTATCCTAAAGTGATTATTACAATTAAAGACCTGCATCTGTTCTACGCTATATGCAAATATAAAGTGCAAATAATATAATCAATCACTATCCTTGGTCAATATTTATTGTTTACAGTCGTGTTATGGTTTCCACCATCGTATAAACACTCAATGATATCACTGACATGTTTTGCTGGTTTTCAGTCTGGCCAGTCTGTGAGGCTTGGCAACTGTTCTGAGACCTGCAGCTGTGCAGCAGGAGTATTCACCTGCAAGAACTCACAGTGCAAAGAGGGTCAGAAATGTGCATTGAAGAATGGAGTCATGGACTGCTACAGCACAGGTAAAAAACCATGAATAATAATGCTACCAAACAGATATGGCTTTGTGTTAGTGAATTTGGATGTGGAATTATGAACTTTGTTAATGTTCTTATTTTCATATTACTATGATCAGGATTGGCCAATGTCTCTAATGCACATTTTGTCAGACCCCTGTAAGGATACTGAGTGCCGTGAGAAGGAAAACTGTATGGTGATGAACAATAAGGCAGTATGTGTGGCCCAGTCCAAGGCCACCTGCTGGTTGTTCGGTGACCCTCATTACAGCACGTTCGACGGCCAGCCATTCTCCTTCATGGGCACCTGCTCCTACATTCTGGTGAATACGACCGGCAAAGATCAATCCCTGCCTCAGTTCAGCATCCTGACCAAGAACGAGCTGCGCGGCAACTCCAAAGGCTCCTTCCTCAAGTCAGCCAACATAGACCTGAGTGGTCACAGGATCACCATTCTCAGTGGCCAAAGAGGGACAGTGGAGGTGGGTGGCTTCCAGTTATACTTGATACAGATTTTCCATGTTGAAATTGAATGTAAGAATCCTCTATGCTCCCCATCCGCTTTATGTCCTCTTTAAATCCTCATCTCTCTATCGTCTCAGATTGATGGCATTAGGTCTGCCCTCCCTTTGAGTTTGGAGTCTGACAGCATCAGAATCACAGAGTCTGGTATCCAAGGGACCATCCAGACAGATGTCGGCCTGAAGATCACTTTTGACTGGACAGCCTTCTTCATGGTGACCATCAGCAGCAGTTACTACAACAACCTCGGTGGCATCTGTGGCAACTACAATGGTAACAAAGCAGATGACTTCACCACTCCCACAGGTGTGCTTTCATCAAATACCACGGCGTGGGTGGCATCCTGGAGTGTTGCCGACGGTGACCCATTCTGCTGGCATGTCTGTAACAGCAACTGCCCCACATGCTCAGATTCAGACCGGGCACTTTACACTGGACCACAGTACTGTGGTTTGATGACAGACGGAGGGGGCCCATTTGAACAGTGCCATAAGAAAGTGCCGGTGAAGGAGTTTGCCTCAAAATGCCTCTATGATGTGTGTCTGAAAGAGGGTCGACAGGAGGTGTTGTGTGAGGCCTTAGCTAACTACGTGGCCGAATGTCAGCAGGCTGGGGCTGTTGTCTCACCACTGTGGAGAAAGGCCTCCAACTGCCGTTAGTGTATAATGATACGATAGAACCACTTGTGCATTTGCAGAATGTATTAGGACTACATTTGTGATGTTTGTTTATTCTTAACTCGAACAGCCCTGGACTGCCCATACCACAGCCACTATGAGCTATGTGGCACTGCCTGCCCTGCTACCTGTGCCGATCTCAATGTCCCAGAGATCTGTTCCAAAGTCTGTGTGGAGGGCTGCCTGTGCAACAAGGGTTACATGCTCAGCAGTGAACAATGTGTCATCAAGGTGTCAGGGTGTGGCTGAATGAAAAACTCCTGAACCAATATGTAAAACCTGTACATTTCAAGTTTGGAGGCTTAATTTTCAACTAAACTCTCATGGCTTCAAAATATCCTTTAAAAATTAAAATGTTCCTTCCATGTCCTGGTAGTAGGCTAGAGCATTTTGACATAAAATCGTAAAAGTACCTTAAAATGACCTTCTGTATTTGATAACATATTCCAAACTATATAATGTTGTGAGGGATTATGAGTATTCATGCATGGAATTGTTATTGAACTCTATATTCATTAAATTCAAATATAATCCCAGAGTTGTGTATTACTAAAACTGAGATGATCTCTGTACGTGTGTATCTCTGTCTATCCTTTACAACTTTCAAAAGCCTAATAATAAACATATTGCAGCAAAATGAGTCTGTGTCATCTGTTTACCAAGCATTTAGTTGGAAATACAACAGTTTTGATTTAGTCAGATAACTCAAAACCTCTCAAGTAATTCATTCAAACAAAACGGTTGAGTATATTAATCTTGTATATGCCATGCCATATTGTATACTGCCTCTGCCCACTGGGCACAGATGTCAGTTCAACATCTACTTTTGAAATATTACTTGCGAGGTATTGGGTTGTCAACTGATGTTGACACACATAACCACACTACAACCCTCTGAATATGTTACATTGAGGAACAGGCAGACAGTAGGCTAGCCTTCCAGTCTTCAATAACAAGAATTCGCCCAGTCACTGCTGGTCAGATAACACAGCAGAGATGTTGGTACTACGTTCTTGGATCAAAGATTGTATTAATTATATATTTTCTGGAATACAACTATTTTTCCTACAGGGCTAAAGTCGCTATGCACTGTCAGTACAGTCTAGTTATCTATGTTAACTCTACTCTCCCTGCCAGGTACATTTTATTTTGCTTCAGTTAATTATATCCATCAGTGGAAAATGAATAAATCAGCTTAGTGTAGTCTGCCACTAGCACAGTCAGTGTAGTCAGCTCAGTTATCCCCATTGAGACTGTGTCTGTGCCTTGATCTAGGTTGGGCAAAACTAAACATGGCGGTGTTCCTCTTAGCAATCTCACTGGAATAAAGACCTCCTTCATTCCTGTCATTATTGAAAGAAATTGTGATATCTCACATCCCAAAATAGTGCTACTTAATCTCTCACTTCCAAGGCCGTTATAGTCAATTAACTATAATCTTGATGTGATTGGCCTGACTGAAACATGTCTTAGGCCTGATGAATTTACTGTGTTAAACGAGGCTTCTCATCCTGGTTACACTAGTGACAATATCCCTCACGCATCCTGCAAAGGAGGAGGAGTTATTAACATTTACGATACCAAAATTCAATTTACAAAAAAATAAATGACTGCATATTCTTCTTTTGAGCTTCTAGTCAAGAAATCTATGCAGCCTACTAAATCACTTTTTATAGCTACTGTTTACAGGCCTCCTGGGCCATATACAGCGTTCTTCACTGAGTACCCTGAACTCCTATCAGACCTTGTAGTCAAGGCAGATAATAATAAACATTTTGGTGACTTTAATATTCACATGGAAAAGTCCACAGACCCACTCCAAAAGGCTTTCGGAGCCATCATCGACTCAGTGGGTTTTGTCCAACATGTCCTTGGACCTACTCACTGCCACAGTCAAACTCTCGACCTAGTTTTGTCCCGTGGAATGAATATTGTGGATCTTAATGCTTTTCCTCATAATCCTGGACTATCGGACCATCATTTTATTATGTTTGCAAAAGCAACAAATAATATGCTCAGACCCCAACCAAGGATCATCAAAAGCCATGCTATAAATTCTCAGACAAACCAAAGATTCCTAGATGCCCTTCCAGACTCCCTCCACCTACTCAATGACGTCAGAGTACAACAATCGGTTAACCACCTAACTGAGGAACTTAATTTAACCTTGCGTAATACACTAGATGCACCCCTAAAACCAAAAAGCAGTTGTCAAAAGAAACTAGCTCTCTGGTATACAGAAAATACCCGAACCCTGAAGCAAGCTTCCAGAAAATTGGAAAGGAATTGAATGGCGCAACACCAAACTGGAAGTCTTCCGATGAACTTGGAAAGACAGTACCGTGCAGTACCGAAGAGCCCTTACTGCTGCTCCATCATCCTATTTTTCCAACTTAATTGAAGAGAATAAGAACAATCCTACATTTATTTTTTATAATGTCGCAAAACTATCTAAAAAGCAACATTCCCCAGGAGAAGATGGCTTTCACTTCAGCAGTGATACATTCAAGAACTTCTTTGATGAAAAGATCATGATCATTAGACAGCAAATTACGGACTCATCTTTAAATCTGTGTATTTCTCCAAAGCTCAGTTGTCCTGAATCTGCACAACTCTGCCAGGACCTAGGATCAAGGGAGACACTCACATTTTTTAACACTATGTCTCTTGACACATTGATGAAAATAGTCATGGCCTCTAAACCTTCAAGCTGCATACTGGACTCCTTTCCAACTAAACTACTGGAAGAGCTATTTCCTATGCTTGTCCCTCCTATGTTGAACACAATAAATAGCTCCCTATCCACCGGATGTGTACCAAACTCACTAAAAGTGGCAGTAATAAAGCCTTTCTTGAAAAAGCCAAACCTTGACCCAGAAAATATAAAAAACTATCAGCCTATATCAAATCTCCCATTCCTCTCAAAAAAATTAAAAAGCTGTTGCACTGCACCTCACTGCCTTCCTGAAGACTAACAACGTACACGAAATGCTTCAGTCTGGTTTTAGACCCCATCATAGCACTGAGACTGCACTCGTAAATTACCTTTTAATGGAGTCAGACCAAGGCTCTGCATCTGTCCTCGTGCTTGGAGACCTTAGTGCTGCTTTTGATACCATCGATCACCACATTCTTTTAGAGAGATTGCAAACCCAAATTGGACTACACGGACAAATTCTGGCCTGGTTAAGTTCTTATCTGTCAGAAAGATATCAGTTTGTCTCTGTGGATGGTTTGTCCTCTGACAAATAAACTGTACATTTCTGTGTTCCTCAAGGTTCCGTTTTAGGACCTAAATTGTTTTCACTATATATTTGACCTCTTGGTGATGTCATTCGGAAACATTATGTTAACTTTCACTGCTATGCAGACGATACATTTCGATGAAACATGGTGAAGCCCCAAAATTGCCCATCCTGGAAGCCTCTGTTTTTGACATAAGGAAGTGGATGGTGGCAAATGTTTTGCTTTTAAACTCGGACAAAACAGAAATGCTAGTTATAGGTCCCAAGAAACAAAGAGATCTTCTGTTGGATCCAACAATTAATCTTGATGGTTGTACAGTCTTTTGACGAACATATCAAGACTGTTTCAAGGACAGCCTTTTTCCATCTATATAACATTGCAAAAATCTGAAACTTTCTGTCCAAAAATTATGCATAAAATGTATCCATGCTTTTATCACTTCTAGATTAGACCACTGCAATACTCTACTAAACACGGTTGCTAGAATCTTGACTAGAACCAAAAGATTTGATCATATTACTCCAGTGCTAGCCTCTCTACACTGGCTTCTTGTTAAGGCTAGGGCTGATATCAAGGTTTTACTCCTAACCTATAAAGCATTACATGGGCTTTCTCCTATATATCTGTCCGATTTGGTCCTGACGTACATACCTACATGTACGCTACGGTCACAAGACGCAGGCTTCCTTATTGTCCCTAGAATTTCTAAGTAAAAAACAGCTGGAGAAAGGGCTTTCTCCTATAGAGCTCCATTTGAAGTCTTTCTCCTTTAAGTCTTTATTGAAGACTCATCTCTTCAGTAGGTCTATTGATTGAGTGCAGTCTGGCCCAGAGGTGTGAAGGTGAATGGAAAGGCACTGGAACGACGAACCGCCCTTGCAGTCTCTGCCTGGCCGGTTCCCCTCTCTCCACTGGGATTCTCTGCCTCTAACCCTATTACAGAAGCTGTTCTACCTTGTCCCGGACCTGCTGTTTTTGACTTTCTCTCTCTACTGCACCTGCTGCCTCTAACTCTGAATGACCAGCTATGAAAAGCCAACAGACATTTACTCCTGAGGTGCTGACTTGTTGCACCCTCGACAACCACTGTGATTATTATTATTTGACCCTGCTGGTCATCTGTAAACGTTTGAACATCTTTGCCATGTACTGTTATAATTTCCACCCGGCACAGCCAGAAGAGGACTGGCCACCCCTCAGAGCCTGGTTCCTCTCTAGGTTTCTTCCTAGGTTCCTGCCTTTCTAGGGAGTTTTTCCTAGCCGCCGTGCTTCTACATCTGCATTGCTGTCTGTTTGGTGTTTTAGGCTGGGTTTCTGTATAGCACTTTGTGACAAGGGCTTTATAAATACATTTGATAGATTGATTGAACGTATTTATGTTTTAAATCGCGTTTTTCAGGCACACTGGCCCAGACCTGGTCTGTTTGGTACCATGACAGGGACAGGACTACCGTTATCTGTGCATCAAAAGGCTCATCAGTGGTATTTGACTGTACATACATATATTTGACTGTACATATCCAGCTACCCAGATAGTTAGAAGAATTACATGGTTCACTCCGAGAGTCGATACAAAACTAGACGGCTCACAGCAAGGAGATGGAGTGTATAACACATCAGGACTGATTAAAACAAGATACAGTAGAATAACAGGGTTTTATGACCAAGACAATAACTGCACACTGAAACTCAACAATGTGACTGAAGATGACAGCAGCAGAGTCTTCTTCGGAATTGATGCAAATGAATCAGGCCCCTCAGGCATATACAGGCCCATGGGGTGTGGACCTAGATTTATGTACATGTCATCAGACTAAACAATTAAGATATTACCTAACCTAGGATGGTCAGTTATTAACCCTCAACATGTCTTGTATTTGTTTATACATGTTTCTTCTTCATGTCAGTCTTATCCCTAAAGTTAAATGAAAATGTCCCTGTTAAGGAGAGAGACAACGTCACCCTGGCCTGCACCTCCACCTGTAAACTTCCTCAAATGAAGTTCCTCTGGTTTAAAGATGGCCTCCCACTCCCTGGTTTCTCTGGTGTCCATGGTGGACAGTGTCCTCTAGGTCCACTTTCCCCTAATGACACTTGGTGCTACTCCTGTGCTCTGGGGCAAGGCACATCTACACCAATACTTCTGGATGTGAGATGTAAGTCAGCAATAAATGTGATTTATGCTGTAGTCAGCTATCTTCAATGTGTTGTTTTCTCTTCACAGTGGCCAATGTACATCTGAGATGGCTTGGTTGATTCATTGTCTGTATTAATGTATAAATGCAGTACTACTAACATACAGTCAAATGAATACACACGGAACAATGTTGTTTTCTGTACGTCTGCTTCCAGATGCTCCAAGGAGCGTTTCTGTTAAGGTCAGCCCGAGCCCCGAGGTAGTGAAAGGCAGTCGTCTGACTCTGACCTGCAGCAATAACGCCAACCCTGCAGCAGAGACCTACACCTGGTTTCAGAGGTCAGGACGGCTAACTACTCTAAGATTAGGGACGGGGAAGAACACACCTTCAACGAAATCGATTCTGATGACAGTGGACTGTACTTCTGTATGGCCCAGAAGGCCCTTGGATCACAGAACTCTACAGACCTGGAGGTGAAAGTTAAAGTTACTGCAACACTTCTGCACTTATTTTATGTCACGCTGTTGTGATGTCTGTCCTGTGTATCTCAACAAAACAATGGCATGCAGACAGGGATATGAAGTATACAGTATATGATGTTGCATGTGTGTGGAATATCTTGGAGTGAATATTTTATATACAAAGCCATAGTCTGATCAGATTTAGTAGTGTATTTTCTCTTGTGTTCCAGAATCAGCCCATTTAATGGTGGTCCTGGCAGCATTTGGGGCTCTCTTCCTTGTCACAGCAGTGATTGTGGTGCTCAACATTTACCTAAAAAGGTGATTGTTTTGAAAATGCGTAATAAAGAACTAAACATATATTATAGTGTATTGAAGGGCCCCCTCTCCCCTATCTTCTTTAGAAATGTACATAATTCCATTCCCCTCCCTATTTAGCTGTGTATACAAATGAAAATACACTGTCTACAGGCTTGATGTCGTAATCATGTCACAACTGAGACTTACACAACTTCTTTCTTTCCAAATGTTCTTTCAAAAGAGATACCATACTGGCATTGACAACCACCAACTGCTGATTTGGTTGTCCCACAGTAGAAAGTTACTAAAAAAGCACAACAGGCTATTTAGTTGGCCTTTATGGGTGAATTCTCTCTTTGTTTTATCATCCACAGACAGAAGTGGAACACGGCAGAGAAGAAGCTTCCTACCAAACCAGTCCCCCATATCGGTGATCAGATGAAAGTACAGTACTAACAGTGGTCTTACTCTGGTTGTCATTGCAAATCTGGTTGTCATTGCGAATGGGCTATGTTGTCATTTCGAACCAAACCTTACACATGTAATTTATTGTTCTGTTTTTCTTATATAATAAAAACCAGCTCGCATGAAAGTGAATGGTAAATATGTAAATCAATCCCATTGAACTTTGAGTTAGTTAAAGTATGCCAATGAGTAGCAAGAGAGTCATTCTATGCCTGGGGCCAGTGCTCAGTATTTTGACTATATTCTGACTGTTAGATACAGAAAGCAACATTGTGTACACCAGAGGACATCTATGAAAACATGAGACGGTCAGCCAAGCCGATCACTGATCCTGATGACATGATCCTGATAACATGAACTCAAGTACACAAAGCTCCATGTCAGCCTTGCTCCTTCACCCAGGTAAATAACCAGAGTGAGTGAGACACAAAGTACATTTCACAAGGAAAATAATGTGTATCAAAACAATTGCATAATAACTTGCAAAAAATGTGTCCCCAACAATGCAACAACAGGCTTACATTACATAGTATCTGTAATTTATTAATAACTACTAGATAAATACAAATATAGCTCTGCACTAAAACTTGTTCCCCTTAAAAAGGAGGCAGTGGATGACGATGCAGTTAACTACAGCCAACTGCTGTAACGAGTTTCTTCTAACTCCTCCTCTGACGAAGAGGTGGAACAAGGATCGGACCAAAAAGCAGCGTGGTTAGTTAGATACATCTTTAATGAAGATGAAACACGAACAATACAAAACAACAGACGTGGAAAACCGAAACAGCCCTATCTGGTGCAACAAACAGAGACATGAACAATCACCCACAAACACACAGTGAAACCCAGGCTACCTAAATATGGTTCCCAATCAGAGACAATGACTAACACCTGCCTCTGATTGAGAACCATATCAGGCCAGACATAGAAATAGACAAACAAGACATCCAACATAGAATGCCCACTCAGATCACACCCTGACCAACCAAAACATAGAAACATACCAATAAACTATGGTCAGGGTGTGACAACTGCAAACACACTGAGGTGGTCAGAGAACTTTGATTTCTAGACCACAAGTCCTACAGTATGGTAAACTCAAGAAAAGTGAATGAAAAACAGCATGTTTTTATTTCATATTTTTTTAAATAGCAAAATGCATAGCTGTTATACTGTATGTGTATGTACAAACAATGTACAGTGTACAATGTACAAAATAAACTGTAAAAACCTGGATAATTAAACAAATACTAACATAAAATTATTATATGAGCAATTTGCAATTTAACAACAGATTAGGTTAAAAATAAGCACATCATATAGCTCTGTAATATATGAGCCCTGTATATTCCGCATGATTACAACACTTGAAGAGATGTCATTTTGACACGTTGTTATTTGTTAATGTGATTATGCTGTATACTGTATATCAGGCCTGCCCACCCTCTTCCTGGAGATCTACCGTCCTGTGGGTTTTCAGTCCAACCCTGATTTAGCACACCTGATTCTACTAATTAGCTGCTCAACAAGACCTTAACTAGCTGAATAAGATATGCTAAATTATGGTTGGACTGAAAACCCACAGGACAGCAGATCTCCAGTAAGAGGGTTGGGCAGCCCTGCTGTATATTGTTAATATGTTAGGATAAAATGTCCTTATTAAATAATGATATGTCACTTACAGATTTTTTTGCAGATTAAAGTGAATATAGACTTCAATAAATAATGAGTTATGGTTCAATTAATGAACTACGAAGGTCTCCCTGACAATTTACAGCCGCCTTAATGTACTGAAATATAACATGAATGTACTGAAATATAACATGAATGTACTGAAACATAACATGAATGTACTGAAACATAAAAGCAAGGAAATGTAACACTTAACATGAGATTACACAAGGCTGGATGAAATTACAGCAATCTGTCAATGTTAGACATTACAGTTCACAGATCACTTTCCTAATCCTTATCCTTCCTCAACATGGACTGTCCTGGGAACTCTCCAAAAACATTTAACTAAGACCCCTCAACTCACAATACTTCCTCCTTTCTACTTTGACATTTACAGGTTCCATTTTTCAGATACTAGGATGTCACTTCCTGTTCAGTAACTCAGGCCTCAGTGGCAGGATCTCCATTGGGGGACGTCTTCCTGAAAGGAAATAATAAGTCAGGTTAGAAATAAAATACAACTCAATACAACTAGCCATGCAAATATTTAATGAGTCATTAGCTCAGTAACTAAATATGCACATGCAAATACAGGAAAATGAGACTGTGTGCCTACTAATTCTGAAAGGGCATTCCCGTATTTGTCAGCTCAAGTCAACAAAGACTCTAGCAGTGGCAAGTGGGTGGTGGCTACCTAACAATTAACATGGGTATCAAAAAATGGGTAAGGGTGTCACTTTTCACATGGGTATATTAGTTCTAATTTAATTAGTCAGTGATCGAACACACTTATAAGTGCAGAGGTGACTCTTTTTGCCATTTCTTATGGCTCACAACCCGTTTAGGGCGAGGGTGGGCTGGGTCCACCCCTCTGACATCATCATGGACCTGGCCACCTACTCGAATTTGGTAAGGGGCGCTTTGTCGCACGTGACCTCCGCCTGCAACCCATTCTTTTCCCCATTTTGTGTCTGCAGATTTGGGATGCTATCCCTCGGTAGTCCTAGCCCATTCAACTTCAAGGCTCTGCATTGAAGGACACACATAAACTGAGACTCAGGAGGGTTCATATAGAGAAACACACATAACCACACTACAACCCTATGAATATGTTACATTGAGGAACAGGCAGACAGTAGGCTAGAGAACAGCGTTACCCATTAGAGATGCCGTCACCCTCCTCCACAGTCTTCATCCCAGGGACCTTCTGCCCAAACAGCTTGACAGCCAGGAACATCAGCATGCCGCAGCGGTTGGTATAGCAACAGGTGGCGTCCACAGCGATCAATAGCGCCAAGAAGATGGCTATGACAATGCCTGCCACAGCCCCTTTCCCCATCCCACCCTTATTCATCTTGGCTACTGAAAGAGAAGAAGGGAGGGAAGGAGTGAGGGAGGGGATGAAAGGGATGGAGAGGAGAAAGACACAGAGAGGGAGAGATAATCCTATTTAAATCCAGTAAAACATTTTATCCTGACCTGGAATTCTGTTCTGTAACTGTTTTATTTCAGAGATATTTTCCTCTCTATTGGGCAATAGTCCATTTTCCAGTATGTGACTGTGGTAAAGCTTGTAAGGAATGACATCACCAAATAATGAACTGATTGCTGGCACCTGTGCCTGTTCACCAGCTCTGCCCGGGACTCTGGAAAAACTATTATAAGGTGAGAGCGCAGAAAGCTGGTAGCGCAGGAGCTGATCCATCGATGAACGTGAGGCTCCGTAGCCCTTGCAATTATATTGCACTCATCCTATAATGGTGGGAGGGTGTTATTCACTGCTGTGTAGGGCTGCCGACCACAACCAGATAAGAAAGCTTTTTGGGGGGGTTGTTGCTTAAGGCTACTCAGTGCACCTTAGATATGTACCTACCGTCGGCCTGCAACTTGCCATGCCTGCCGGCTCAGCAAGGATGCACACGCTCAGACCCCACGGGAGCGTCTCGTCAGCTAGACAAGCAAAATGTTTTAAAATGTTTTTAGTGTCATGTCCGTGTCCTATTCTGTTGGCTGAGTCCTGTTAAATGTGTTTAGTTTTTAGGAGTACCTTTTTAAATTACAGTGTGGGTTATGAAGGGAGGACAGAACAGTTATTGTAGTGCTGTGTCCTATATGTGCCTTCATCACTATCATGTGGGTCTTTTGACTGTTTGAATTGGCCCAAGCTCCTGTCTGCAGTGAAGTCACATGCTTTAAGAATATTTGAAGTCCAGTTTGCTATGTAACCACATGTTCCCACCTTTGTGTGTAATTAAGCTCAAAGCCTATGTTTTTTTCTTTTCTTTTATTTAACCTTTATTTAACCAGGCAAGTTGAGAACAAGTTCTCATTTACAATTGTGGCCTGGCCAAGATAAAGCAAAGCAGTTCGACACATACAACAACACAGAGTTACACATGGAGTAAAACAAACATACAGTCAATAATACAGTAGAAAAAAAAGGTATATATGCAATGTGTGCAAATGAGGTGAGATAAGGGAGGTAGAGGCAAAAAAAGGCCATGGTGGCGAAGTAAATACAATATAGCAAGTTAAACACTGGTATGGTAGATTTGCAGTGGAAGAATGTGCAAAGTAGAAATAGAAATAATGGAGTGCAAAGGAGCTAAATAAATAAACACCGTAGGGGAAGAGGTAGTTGTTTGGGCTAAGTTATAGATGGGCTATGTACAGGTGCAGTAATCTGTGAGCTGCTCTGACAACTGGTGCTTAAAGCTAGTAAGGGAGATAATTGTTTCCAGTTCCAGAGATTTTTGTAGTTTGTTCCAGTAATTGGCAGCAGAGAACTGGAAGGAGAGGTGGTTAGTTTTACTTGTATTTAAGAGCCGTTGGAGGCCACGGAAGGAGAGTTGTATGGCATTGAAGCTCATCTGGAGGGTTGTTAATAGTGTCCAAAGAAGGGCCAGAAGTATACAGAATGGTGTCGTCTGCGTAGTGGTGGATCAGAGACTCACCAGCAGCAAAAGCGACATCATTGATGTATACAGAGAAGAGAGTCGACCCAAGAATTGAACCCTATGGCACCCTCAGAGACTGCCAGAGGCATGGCCAACAGGCCCTCCAATTTGACACACTGAACTCTATCAGAGAAGTAGTTGATGAAACAGGCGAGGCAATCATTTGAGAAACCAAGGATATCGAGTCTGCCAATGAGGATGTGGTGATTGACAGAGTCGAAAGCCTTGGCCAAGGCCTTTGAATACGACTGCACAGTATTGGGTGGCAGGGTAGCCTAGTGGTTAGAGCATTGGACTAATAACCAGAAGGTTGCGAGTTCAAACCTCTGAGCTGACAAGGTACAAATCTGTCGTTCTGCCCCTGAACAGGCAGTTAACCCACTGTTCCCAGGCCGTCATTGAAAATAAGAATTTGTTCTTAACTGACTTGCCTGGTAAAATAAAAAAATTGTTTCTTATCGATGGCGGTTAAGATATCATTTAGGACCTTGAGCGTGGCTGAGGTGCACACATGTAACCAGATTGCATAGCGTAGAAGGTGCGGTGGGATTCGAAATAGTCGGTAATCTGTTTCTTGACTTGGCTTTCGAAGACCTTAGAAAGGCAGGGTAGGATAGATATAGGTCTGTAGCAGTTTGGGTCAAGAGTGTCCCCCCCTTTGAAGAGGGGATGATCACAGCTGCTTTACAATCTTTTGGGAATTTCAGACAACACGAAAGAGAGGTTGAACAGGCTAGTAATAGGGGTTGCAACAATTTTAGAAAGAAAGGGTCCAGATTGTTTAGCCCGGTTGATTTGTAGGGGTCCAGATTTTGCAGCTCTTTCAGAACATCAGCTGACTGGATTTGGGTGAAGGAGAATGGGGAAGGATTGGGCGAGTTGCTGTGGGGGGTGCAGTGCTGTTGACCTGGATAGGGGTAGCCAGGTGGAAAGCATGGCCAGACATAGAAAAATGCTTATCGAAATTCTCAATTATAGTGGATTTATCTGTGGTGACAGAGATTCTTATCCTCAGTGCAGTGGGCAGCTGGGAGGTGTTCTTCTTCACCATGTACTTTACAGTGTCCCAGAACTTTTTTGAGTTTGTGTTGCAGGAAGCAAATTTCCTTTTGAAAAAGCTAGCCTTGGCTTTTCTAACTGCCTGTGTATATTGGTTTCTAACTTCCCTGAAAAGTTGCATATAACGGGGGCTGTTCGATGCTAATGCAGAACGCCACAGTTTTGTGTGTGCCTTACACCAGTTTTCTTGTTTCTACTCAGGCTCATTTGCATAGACAACCGAAATATAGTAGGGCTCCTATGTGAGATACTCCATGTTGTCTTATGAAATGGTTAATAAAGTATGTAATTGTTTGTTATACTTTTGTTGAGTTCTGGTGTGTCCTTCACTCTGACATACCGGTTAATCGAAAGGTGGTGGTAGCACTACGTTACTCTGCTCAATCCAGTATTTGTCCCACCTCTCGGAAGGTCTCAAGCTTTATTTCAGTACTACAGTATGCCATAGCAGCTTACCAGACTGTGGGACATTGAAGTTCAACTTGGCGGGGCTGGAGGAGCCGTAGGGATTGACGGCGAGCACCTCCACGTGGTAGTCTGATTTATACTGCAGGTCATGGAGGTTGATCACTGTCGAGTTGGACGGCAGGTCCTTCTCCCTCCAGTCCTCGTCCACCTTATTCTAAGAAAGAGAGAGGAGAGGGGTGTGTGTGTGTGGGCGGGGGGGGGGGGAGTGTAAGGTCTTGCATACTCTGTAATGTCTTGATCTTTTCTCTTCACTGAAAAACACATGCATACTCACCACTCTGTAGCGGACGGTGTAGTGGGTAATGGGGGAGCCTCCGCTGTCCAACTGTGTTAAAGGGATTGAGAACATATTGCCCTCAACCTTCCCCTCGCTGGCCACCAGGACCGGGCTGTCTGGTTCCCCTGGGGAGGCAGGCAGGTAGAGGCAGTGTGTTGGTACAGTAGGTACAGAGGTCAGGGGTGTTCATGCATCAGCCAGCTTATAACTACACAGTGTGTGAAACTGTTGTAGTAAAATCTACTGTCATGTTAGGGAGGTTGGTTATCCGTGAAAAACAGACTTTTCAGAGTTGTCACGTCAGTACTTTACCTCCTGCGGGCCCGAATGCCGATGGAATGGGAGGATGTCATCAGGAGCAGGGCAATAAGGGAGCATGAATAGCCGTCAGCGAGCAGGTGATGATGTCATGTGGATGATCATGTGATAGTGGAATGAGTGAATTATGGCATATTAATTTTTCTTCCAGCCAATATACAGCTGAAGTCGGAAGTTTACATAGACCTTAGCCAAATACATTTAAACTCAGTTTTTCACAATTCCTGACATTTAATTGTAGTAAAAATTTGCTGTTTTAGTTCAGTTCGGATCACCACTTTATTTTAAGAATGTGAAATGTCAGAATAATAGTAGAGAGGGTCAGAAGTTTACATACACTCAATTAGTATTTGGTAGCATTGTCATTAAATTGTTAAACTTGGGTCAAACGTTTCGGGTAGCCTTCCACAAGCTTCCCACAATAAGTTGTGTGAATTTTGTCCCATTCCTCCTGAGAGAGCTGTTGTAACTGAGTCAGGTTTGTAGGCCTCCTTGCTCACACACAATTTTTCAGTTCTGCCCACAAATGTTCTGTAGGATTGAGGTCAGGGCTTTGTGATGGCCACTCCAATACCTTGACTTTGTTGTCCTTAAGCCATTTTGCCACAACTTTGGAAGTATGCTTGGGGTCATTGTCCATTCGGAAGACCCATTTGCAACCAAGCTTTAACTTCCTAACCGATGTCTTGAGATGCTGCTTCAATATATCCACATAATTTTCCTCTCTTATGATTCCATCTATTTTGTGAAGTGCACCAGTCCCTCCTGCAGCAAAGCGCCCCCACAAAATTATGCTGCCACCCCCGTGCTTCATGGTTGGGATGGTGTTCTTCGGCTTGCAAGCCTCCCCCCTTTTCCTCCAAACATAACAATGGTCATTATCACCAAACAGTACTATTTTTGTTTCATCAGACCAGAGGACATTTCTCAGAAAAGTACGATCTTTGTCCCCATGTGCAGTTGCAAACCATGGTCTGGCTTTTTTTATGGCGGTTTTGGAGCAGTGGTTTCTTCCTTGCTGAGTGGCCTTTCAGGTTATGTCGATATGGGACTCGTTATACTGTGGATCTAGATACTTTTTTGATACAGTGAATTATAGGTGAAATAATCTGTCAGTAAACAATTGTTGGAAAAATGACTTGTGTCATGCACAAAGTAGATGTCCTAACCGACTTGCCAAACTCTAGTTTGTTAACAAGAAATTTGTGGAGTGGTTGAAAAATGAGTTTTAATGACTCTAACCTAAGTGTATGTAAACTTCCGACTCCAACTGTAGATAGACACTCAAAACAGTAGGCAATATGGATATACTGTAGCTTGTTGACACAAGTCATGCAGTTTGAACAATGATAGTTGTTGACAATTAGTAATAATTATACTGCATTTGCCTAGATATGATGCGATTGGGAGTTAGAAGAGAGAGAGAGGAGGAAGAGGAGGGTGACACTCACGTATGCCCTGTGTGCGGACGGTGAGCTCTTCGGAGAAGCCTCCCTGACCCAGGTGGTTCTGTGGGGCAAACCGGACAGAGTAGGTGGTGTAGGGATTCAGATCTTTGATAACCAGGGGGTCTGCACACAAACAACAGGGTACATGAACACACATATTACTTTTATATATGTATACACTCAAACTAATCAAACTACTCATAACTAGTCATATCACTAAAATGGTCATCAGAGGCCTCCCCTGGTTTTAGGGAAATCAGTGTTCAGATACGACTTCTAGTCCTCAGCGTATTCATTGGCTTCATCTTAACTGTCTCAAACATCATCTAAAGTATTTCATTAAATAGATTGGGCACTGAGAGTCAGGCTTTTACCTGTGGACTGGATGACTCTCTCCTGCCAATTGTTCTCACGTCCTGTCTTCCACTGGAGGGTGAAGTGGGTGATGGGAGAGCCCCCGTCCACCAGGGAAGCCCCCAGGGTGAAGTGGACCGATGTGGGCCCTGGGGTGCCACTTACCTGGGATGCTTTACCTGGCCAGGCTGGGGGAGGAGAGATGAGAGAAACATGGAGAACAAGAGGATTGAATGAGGGGGAAATAGGGAAAAAGGAGGGAGGTGCAGAGCAGTTCAAAGACAGAGAGGTGAAGAGGGAATGAGAATGTCAGAGATGAAAGAAAAAGAACATTGTCATTAGAAATAAAAAACGGTGAACACTGCAAATGTAAATAAACTCACCAAAAAAAGAAACGGCCTCTCACTGTCAACTGCGTTTATTTTCAGCAAACTTAACATGTGTAAATATTTGTATGAACATAACAAGATTCAACAACTGAGACATAAACTGAACAAGTTCCACAGACATGTGACTAACAGAAATGGAATAATGTGTCCCTGAACAAAAAGGGGGTCAAAAGTAACAGTCAGTATCTGGTGTGGCCCCCAGCTGCATTAACCTCTTACATCTATGGGGGCGCTATTTCATTTTTGGATGAAAAACGTTCCCGTTATAAACAAGATATTTTGTCACAAAAAGATGCTCGACTATGCATATAATTGCTACCGTTCGAAAAAGAAAACACTCTGACGTGTCCAGAAATACAAAGATATTCTCTGTGCGTCCCCTAGAACGTGAGCTTCAGGCAAAACCAAGATGAGATGGCATCCAGGAAATGACAAGGATTTTTGAGGCTCTGTTTTCCATGGTCTCCTTATATGGCTGTGAATGCAAGAGAGGTGAGTCAACCCTTTCTGTCGTTTCCCCAAGGTGTCTGCAGCATTGTGACGTATTTGTGGGCAGATCATTGGAAGATTGACCATAAGAGACCACATTTACCACGTGTCCGCCCGGTGTCCTGCGCCGAAATTGGTGCGCAAAAGTCACCTGCCAGTATTTTTCCATGCGATACAGAGAGGAAAGCAAGCTTCCACGAACTGCATGTCAATGAAGAGATATGTGAAAAAACACCTTGAGGACTGATTCCAAACAACGTTTGCCATGTTTCGGTCGATATTATGTAGTTAATTCGGAAAAAGTTTTACGTTGTAGGTGACTGAATTTTCGGTTCGTTTCGGTAGCCAGACGCAATGTAGAAAACGGAACGATTTCTCCTACACACAGACGCTTTCAGGAAACACTGCGCATTTGGTATGTAACTGAGAGTCTCCTCATTGAAAACATCAGAAGCTCTTCAAAGGTAAATGATTTTATTTATTTGGTTATCTGGTTTTTGTGAAAATGTTGCGCGCTACATGCTACTCAAAATGCTATGCTAGCTTTGCATACTCTTACACAAATTAGTCAATTTCTATGGTTCAAAAGCATATTTTGAAAATCTGAGATGACAGTGTTGTTAAGAAAAGGCTAAGCTTGAGAGCAGACGCATTATTTTCATTTTATTTGCGATTTTCAGAAATCGTTAACGTAGCGTTATGCTAATGAGCCTGAGGCTTTAGTCACAAACCCGGATCCGGGATGGGGAGTTTCAAGAAGTTAAGTACTGCCGTGCATCTCCTCCTAATGGACTGCACCAGATTTGCCAGTTCTTGATGTGAGATGTTACCCCACTCTTCCACCAAGGCAAGTTCCCGGACATTTCTGGGGGGAATGGCCCTAGCCCTCACCCTCCGATCCAACAGGTCCCAGACGTGCTCAATGGGATTGAGATCCAGGCTCTTCGCTGGCCATGGCAGAACACTGACATTCCTGTCTTGCAGGAAATCACGCACAGAACGAGCAGTATGGCTGGTGGCATTGTCATGCTGGAGGGTCATGTCAGGATGAGCCTGCAGGAAGGGTACCACATGAGGGAGGGGGATGTCTTCCCTGTAACGCGCAGCGTTGATATTGCCTGCAATGACAACAAGCTCAGTCTGATGATGCTGTGACACACCGCCCCAGACCATGACGGACCCTCCACATCCAAATCGATCCCGCTCCAGAGTACAGGCCTCGGTGTAATGCTCGTTACTTTGACGATACACACGAATCCGACCATCACACCTAGTGAGAGAAAACCGTGGCTCTTCAGTGAAGAGCACTTTTTTGCCCATCCTGTCTGGTCCAGCGACTGTAGATTTGTGCCCATAGGCTATGTTGTTGTCGGTGATGTCTGGTGAGGACCTGCCTTACAACAGGCCTACAAGCCCTCAGTCCAGCCTCTCTCAGTCTATTGCGGACAGTCTGAGCACTGATGGAGGGATTGTGCGTTCCTGGTGTAACTCGGGCAGTTGTTGTTGCCATTCTGTACCTGTCCCGCAGGTGTGATGTTCGGATGTACCGATCCTGTGCAGGTGTTGTTACACGTGGTCTCCCACTGTGAGGATGATCAGCTGTCCGTCCTGTCTCCCTGTAGTGCTGTCTTAGGCATCTCACAGTACGGACATTGCTATTTATTGCCCTGGCCACATCTGCAGTCCTCATGCCTCCTTGCAGCATGCCTAAGGCACGTTCACGCAGATCAGCAGGGTCCCTGGGCATCTTTCTTTTGGTGTTTTTCAGAGTCAGTAGAAAGGTCTCTTTAGTGTCCTAAATTTTCATAACTGTGACCTTAATTGCCTACCATCTGTAAGCTGTTAGTGTCTTAACGACCATTCCACGGGTACATGCTTATTAATTGTTTATGGTTCATTGAACAACATGGGAAACAGCGTTAAAACCCTTTACAATGAAGATCTGTGAAACTTTTTGGATTTTTACGAATTACCTTTGAAAGACAGGGTCCTGGAAAAGGGACGTTTCTTTTTTTGCTGAGTTTAGAGTACCTACACTTTAGCTAAAATCGCCCACTGTTTTCAGTTGTTTTAGAATTTTATAGTGGTTTGTGGCTGCTTGTCCCTTTATAGAAAGGTAAAAACTGATTGAATCAATGTTGTTTCCATGTCATTTAAACCAAAAAATGGAATGCAATGACGTTGAATCAGCGTGGAGAACTGATTGGATTTGCAAAAATTAATAATCTTAGGGAATTTCATATTTCATATTTTTTCATGACTTTTTTCACCTAAAATCCAATGACTTTTTTTGTTGATTTCACGTTGAATTCACATTGAGCTGACATCTCTGTCCAGTGGAATGTTGTGTTAGCGCTAAGTATTATCATAACAGAGTAGGAAGGTCAAGGGTGGCCTTACTCTGCAGGCTGAAGTCTGTGGAGGCGTTGCCAGCAGGACTGATAGCCATGCAGCTGTACAGCCCTCCATCTGAGGATGTCACATTGTCAACGACCAGGACATAGCCATCCTCCATTCTCACTCGACCTCCACCAGTGTCCTGTATCCGCACAAACACAACCAGACAGGAACTCGGAGGAGAGAAATATAACAAAAATGTATTCTCTGCCTGATTCTCCCCAAATATTAGTTGTAATTATTGCCACTGTGTGAATGCATCGTCTGTCTTACCACTGTTAGCAGGTGGTCATTGTTGGTCTTCCTGACCCACTGCAGCGCGGGCATAGGGTGTCCTGAGACGTTACAGGACACTGAGAGAGTCTGGCCTGGCTCCAGCTCCATCTTCTCCTGGCTCAGCACTGCTACAGGATGCTCTGTAAACATGCACAGAACAAGAGGCCGGACAAACTGAGTGCTTTGTGTGACAATAACAAACAACTTACAATAGATAAGAATATCTGTAAATTATTAACAATATCTGTGCATCTTCTGTTAATTAGGAAAAATTATTTTGTTGTGGGGTACAGATGGCTTCGAAGACCAGCAAGGTATTGGTATGGTTAAGCCAGCAAGATATTGCCATTGTATCTGGTTAGGGAGTGAAAGTTATTTATAATAAGGGTTACATGGAGAAAAACGGACCTCTCTGATATGAAAATGGATGGGCCTCCCTTCAGCAAAATATATTTGACCTAAACCCTCCCTGAACGCTTGAAAAATAAAACATGTGACCCTCCCCTATGCCCCAAATAATAATGAAAACATTAAGTGGATAGCAGGGAACATTGTCTACCATTTATACTTACTTCTTTGACAGACCAGAGCCTTAGATATGAAGTTTTAGAAACTGTTCTATGTCCTGTAAGCATTACATGACAGCACAGGAAATTTTATTTCACACAGGGCTGCAGCCCGGGACCAGAAGGTTGTGGGTTCACAGACCACCGTGGACAAGAATATGGGTGGAAAGATTTCCTTTATAGTAAAAGCATTGCATAAATCTATAATCATATTTGCAAGTCCGAGAAGAAAATTGCCTTTTATAAACGTTTCATTCAATTCTACCTAATTTTACATATTAGCAGAATATTTTTTAATAACACACAAACTACTGAAATTACAGGCTAAGAATGGACAGAGAGTTGTCCCTATATGTTCATCTTATCATATTTATTTTATGCCAAATTTCTTGTTTTAAATGAAACTGTCCTTGTTTGCAAATTAGTAAATCTCTGACATCATGAGGAATCTTGAAGTTAGGCCTACCTTTCCACTCCAGACAGAGTAGGACTACCTTTCCACCCCAGACAGAGTAGGACTACCTTTCCACCCCAGACAGAGAAGGACTACCTTTTCACCCCAGACAGAGTAGGACTACCTTTCCACCCAGACAGAGTAGGACTACCTTTCCACCCAGACAGAGTAGGACTACCTTTCCACCCCAGACAGATTAGGACTATCTTTCCATCCCAGACAGAGTAGGACTACCTTTCCCCCCCAGACAGAGTAGGACTACCTTTCCACCCCAGACAGATTAGGACTATCTTTCCACCCCAGACAGAGTAGGACTACATTTCCCCCCGAGACAGAGTAGGACTACCTTTCCCCCCCAGACAGAGTAGGACTACCTTTCCACCCCAGACAGAGTGGGACTACCTTTCCACCCTAGACAGAGTAGGACTGCCTTTTCACCCCAGACAGAGTAGGACTACCTTTTCACCCCAGACAGAGTAGGACTGCCTTTCCACCCCAGACAGAGTAGGACTACCTTTCCACCCCAGACAGAGTAGGACTACCTTTCCCCCCTAGACAGAGTAGGACTACCTTTCCCCCCCAGACAGAGTAGGAATACCTTTCCCCACCAGACAGAGTAGGACTACCTTTGCCCCCCAGACAGAGTAGGACTACCTTTGCCCCCCAGACAGAGTAGGACTACCTTTTCACCCCAGACAGAGTAGGACTACCTTTCCCCTTTCCCCCCAAGACTGAGTAGGACTACCTTTCCACCCCAGACAGAGTAGGACTACCTTTCTCCCCCAGACAGAGTAGGACTACCTTTCCCCCCGAGACAGAGAAGGACTACCTTTCCCCCCAGACAGAGTAGGACTACCTTTTCACCCCAGACAGAGTAGGACTACCTTTCCCCCCCAGACAGAGTAGGACTACCTTTCCCCCCCAGACAGAGTAGGACTACCTTTCCCCCCTAGACAGAGTAGGACTACCTTTCCCCCCCAGACAGAGTAGGACTACCTTTCCCCCCCAGACAGAGTAGGACTACCTTTCCCCCCCAGACAGAGTAGGAATACCTTTCCCCACCAGACAGAGTAGGACTACCTTTTCACCCCAGACAGAGTAGTACTACCTTTCCCCCCTAGACAGAGTAGGACGACCTTTCCCCCCTAGACAGAGTAGGACTACCTTTTCACCCCAGACAGAGTAGTACTACCTTTCCCCCCTAGACAGAGTAGGACGACCTTTCCCCCCTAGACAGAGTAGGACTACCTTTTCACCCCAGACAGAGTAGGACTACCTTTCTACCCTAGACAGAGTAGGACTACCTTTTCACCCCAGACAGAGTAGGACTACCTTTTCACCCCAGACAGAGTAGGACTGCCTTTCCCCCCCAGACAGAGTAGGACTACCTTTCCACCCCAGACAGAGTAGGACTACCTTTGCCCCCAGACAGAGTAGGACTACCTTTCCACCCCAGACAGAGTAGGACTACCTTTCCCCCCCAGACAGAGTTGTACTACCTTTCCCCCCCAGACAGAGTAGGACTACCTTTCCCCCCTAGACAGAGTAGGACTACCTTTCCCCCCCAGACAGAGTAGGAATACCTTTCCCCACCAGACAGAGTAGGACTACCTTTCCACCCCAGACAGAGTAGGACTACTTTTCACCCCTAGACAGAGTAAGACTACCTTTCAACCCTAGACAGAGTAGGACTACCTTTCCACCCCAGACAGAGTAGGACTACCTTTCAACCCCAGACAGAGTAGGACTACCTTTGCCCCCCAGACAGAGTAGGACTACCTTTTCACCCCAGACAGAGTAGGACTACCTTTCCCCTTTCCCCCCAAGACTGAGTAGGACTACCTTTCCACCCCAGACAGAGTAGGACTACCTTTCTCCCCTAGACGGAGTAGGACTACCTTTCCCCCCCAGACAGAGTAGGACTACCTTTTCACCCCAGACAGAGTAGGACTACCTTTCCCCCAGACAGAGTAGGACTACCTTTCCCCCCCAGACAGAGTAGGACTACTTTTCACCCCTAGACAGATTAGGACTACCTTTCAACCCTAGACAGAGTAGGACTACTTTTCCACCCCAGACAGAGTAGGACTACCTTTCCACCCCAGACAGAGTAGGACTACCTTTCCCCCCTAGACAGAGTAGGACTACCTTTCCCCCCAAGACAGAGTAGGACTACCTTTCCACCCCAGACAGAGTAGGACTACATTTCCCCCTAGACAGAGTAGGACGACCTTTCCACCTCAGACAGAGTAGGACGACCTTTCCACCTCAGACAGAGTAGGATTACCTTTCCACCCAAGACAGAGTAGGACTACCTTTCAACCCTAGACAGAGTAGGACTACCTTTCAACCCTAGACAGAGTAGTACTACCTTTCAACCCTAGACAGAGTAGTACTACCTTTCAACCCTAGACAGAGTAGGACTACCTTTCCCCCCTAGACAGAGTAGGACTACCTTTCAACCCTAGACAGAGTGGGACTACCTTTCAACCCTAGACAGAGTAGGACTACTTTTCAACCCTAGACAGAGTAGGACTACCTTTCAACCCTAGACAGAGTAGGACTACCTTTCAACCCTAGACAGAGTAGGACTACCTTTCCACCCCAGACAGAGTAGGACTCCCTTTCCCCCCTAGACAGAGTAGAAACTACCTTTCCCCCACAGACAGAGTAGGACTACCTTTCCACCCTAGACAGAGTAGGACTACCTTTCTACCCTAGACAGAGTAGGACTACCTTTCAACCCTAGACAGAGTAGGACTACCTTTCCCCCCCAGACAGAGTAGTTCTACCGACACAGAAAAAAATGTAAGTTTTAACTCCTGGCTACTCTTCTTCAATGGCCCAGCGAGAGAAGGTCACAAGTGTTTCCCTAAAAGCTGTCTGGGTTTAAACGTCTTCTGTTGCACAGAACGTGAATTGATTAATCAATCGATAGTGATAGAATTATACGAACAAAAATATAAACACAACATGCAACAATTTCTAAGATTTTAGTAAGTTTCAGTTCATAGAAGGAAAATGAAATAAATTAATTAGGCCCTAATCTATGGATTTCACATGACTGGGCAGGGGAGCAGCCATGGATGGGCCTGGGAGGGCATAGGCACACATACTTGGGAGCCAGGTCCACCCACTGGGGAGCTAGACCCAGCAAATCAGAATGAATTTTTCCCCACAAAATGGCTTTATTAAAGACAGAAATACTCCTCAGCACCAACCCTTCCCCTCCTCAGACTATCTCGCAGGTGAAGAATCTGGATGTGGAGGTCCTGGTCTAGCGTGGTTACTTACACATGGTGTGCGGTTGTGAGGCCGGTTGGATGTACTGCCAAATTCTCTAAAACAACGGCTTATGGTAGAGAAATTAACATTAAATTCTCTAGCAAAAGCTCTGTTGGACATTCCTGCAGTCAGCATGCCAATTGTACACTTCCTCAAAACTTGAGACATCTGTGGCATTGTGTTGTGTGACAAAACTGCATATTTTAGAGTGGTCTTTTATGGTCCCAGCACAAAGTGCACCTGTTTAATGATCATGCTGTTTAATCAGCTTCTATCGTAGAAATATAACTTTGGTCTGTGCTTCTGCAAGCATGCATTTCATAGCCTGTAGCCTATAGGCTATGGATCATTTGATTGAGACCACACAAAACACCTGATATTGTGTGACCAGTGGAGAATCAGAGATGAGGGGCGGCATCGGGCACACATCGATATATAGCCTTAAAATCAACTAATTTTAAAATTCTAAGAAATATTGGAATTTCATCAATTACAAATTACATGACCCTCCCCAGAACTCGATGTAAAAAAAAATACTAAACCTAGAACTTGACTGTAATTGAAAAATCATGAACCTTCCCCATTTTCCTCAGAGGTGCCCATTCTTTCCATCAATCTTTCTGAAAACACCTGAAGATTAAAAATAAATTATCTGATGAGAGACACACAATGCTGCTTTTCCCTGGTTCAAAATGTTACACGGGTAATGGGTTTGAATGGGATCAAGTGGTTTGTTTTCTGAAACAGCTTCTAGTGGCTCAGGCTCACTATACTGTCTGACAGAAAATGGTTGCTTACACAGAATCAAATTCTCCATGATATCTCTGTATATCAGGAACGTAAACATCTGGAAGGAAGTATTCAAATAACAAGCCATTTCATTTTTTATCTTGGTCTTATGAAGCTAAAGCTGTTTGTTTCCAGGAGTTCTCTAACAAACCACACCTGAGACATCCAGCATGATCATGGCACTGCTCTCTGAGATTTTATTCTTGGCCGTGCAGATGTACTCTCCGTAGTCGCTCCTGACAACGGACGAGATAACGAGCTCGCTCTTGTCTGAGTTGTACTTGTAGCGGGACTCATCTGAAGAGTCTGGGCTGAGGAGGGAAGCGCCAACAGACAGACAGACAGACAGAAGTGAGGCCTGGTGCTACAGAACATTAGCACGCTGCTGATAAGGAAGTTGACAGGAAGTGAGACACACAGTCAACCACACAGACAGGATGGCACGCCACATTAGTGGTGTACTGAGACATAAATGACCACATAAATATAGACACACTGGAGGCCTTCACCCAAACATACACTTTCCAATACACACTAGTTTTTCTCTCTCTCGCTCCCTCAATCTCTGTGTTATTGCAAACTGTTTTGAGCAGGATACTCTAGCTTTACACACATGCACATCAGTGTGAACAAACACACACACACTCACACTGTCCAGATGATGTTCGGTTGGGGGACTCCCTCGACCAGGCAGCTGAGGGAGACATTGGTCTCTGGTCCGGCCGTGACTTTCTTCACCTCCTCATGGATCTTCGCTGTGGGAGGAACTACAGCAGGAGGGTCAGAGGAGACATTATTTATTATAGTCAACAACAACACACACCTAATCCTCTGGTCTATACAGAGTTTGTACGAAATAAAGATCCTAAAACATCCCTTATTCCCTACTGCACTTTGAGTAACCCTACCGTTGACGGAGATAGAGATGTCGAGCTTTCCGAAAATGGGCCGGTCTTTGATTTTAGCCTCACAGGTATACATTCCTCGATCCTTCCTGTTGATGTTGTTGATCTGTAGAGAGTTGTCTTTTAGTCTTGTGATCCGACCTGCTGGGAGCAAAAGACGGCAACAGGAAAAAGAAAGATCAGCCCCATCTCAGCGTCAGGAACACGTTCTGTCGGCTTAATCATCAATATAACCAAGCTTCAAAAAGCAATCAAGCTCTCTCTTTAAGGTTGGCAATGGTGGTGTTCAAATGAAACAGGGTCGGGGCTTGTCTGATGGTTATTTTTAGTGTGTTTTGTCCCTCTGGAAAAAGACAGATTGAATCAGATGTTTCCCAGGGAAGAGTCCGGGAAACATCCCTCGATTTGACGGCAAATCGGATTAGCCTATGAGCTATGTGACCCCTTCTGCCCCTCAACAGCCTGTCCACCATCGCCACCTCTCCATCGGTCACAGGCAGGCAGGCAGCAGCTAGTGCGAGGAGCTAGGAAGCTAAGAGACCCCCATACCACATGAACAATCAGAACCGAGGGTACCCCTCCTACCTTCAGAGTGCAGTTTCTCATGGTCCCTCTCCCAGTTGACTTCCACCACCGGCTTGCCAGTGACCATGCAGGTGATGACCGCATCTTGACCCTCCAGGAACTCATGGTAGGCCGGTGTTTCCCCGAAGGATGGCCGCTCTGGGTGAGTTGAGAGAGTGATGGAGAGAGCGAAAGGGTCATTGTGTGTGTGTGTTTTTGGTTTTACTATCCTCAAGGAAAATTTCACCGGTCCTAACAAGGAAAAATGATATCTCAGGCTTAGTTAGGTTTGGGGTTAGGGTTAGGGTTAGAAATAGGGTTAGGGTTTAGGGTTAGGAATAGAGCTGGGGGTTTGGGGTTAGGGTTAAGGGTTAGGGTTAGGGGTCAGGGAAAACAAGGATACTTTTAAACAAACATGTGTGTGTGTGACAGGGATATGAGCTATGTGGTGTCTTTGATCTTGCAAGACAACACTAATTAGCTCAATACTCAAACAATACGAGAAATACCCTTCAACACTGACTCTTGGTCATATTATCCAGGTGAAAAGTTTTACTTTAAACATCTTACCGTAGACAAAGATGACAAAAGATGCATCATCTCTGTGGCCTGTGTCAAATTCACAGAGGCATGTGTACCGTCCTGAATCCTCCATCTTGGCATTCCTGATGAACAGTTTTGACGATGTCTCATCCACTTTCTCAATCTGGTCTTCTTCAGCATCCTCTCCATCTTTCTGCCAGGTGATGTCTCCTTCCCCACCAGCTAAGAGGAGTTGTGTGATTATATGTATCATATTTTAAAAATGTGTTAAGGATATATATATATACTGTTGAAGTCGTACGTTTACATACACCTTAGCCAAATACATTTAAACTCAGTATTTCACAATTCCTGACATTCAATCCTAGTAAGAATTGCCTGTCTTAGGTCAGTTAGGATCACCCTTTATTTTAAGAATGTGAAACGTCAGAATAATAGTAGAGAGAATGATTTATTTCAGCTTTTATATCTTTCATCACATTCCCAGTGGGTCAGAAGTTTACATTCACTCAATAAGTATTTGGTAGCATTGCCTTTAAATTGTTTAACTTGGGTCAAATGTTTCGGGTAGCCTTCCACAAGCTCCCCAATAAGTTGGGTGAATTTTGGCCCATTCCTCCTGACAGAGCTGGTGTAACTAAGTCAGGTATGTAGGCCGCCTTGCTCGCACACACTTTTTCAGTTCTGCCCACAAATTTTCTATGGGATTTGTGGGCTTTGTGATGGCCACTCCAATACCTTGACTTTGTTGTCCTTAAGTAATTTTGCCACAACATTGAAAGTATGCTTGGGGTCATTGTCCATTTGGAAGACCCATTTGTGACCAAGCTTTAACTTCTTGTAACAAACTTCTTCTCCGTCTGATGATGAGTAGGACCAAAGCGCAGCGTGGTAAGTGTTCATGTTATTTTTATTTAAACCGAACACAAAACAAAATAACAAAGAGAATAAATGAGGTGTCAGGTGCAAAAACAGAAACACAAAACAGAAAAAAACTACCCACAACCCATAGTGGGAAAACAGGCTGCCTAAGTATGGGTCTCAATCAGAGACAACGATTGACAGCTGCCTCTGATTGGGAACCATACCAGGCCAAACACCTAGAAATATAACACACAGAACAAAATATAGAATGCCCACCCCAACTCACGACCTGACAAATCTAAATAGAGACATAAAAAAGGAACTAAGGCCAGGATGTGACACTTCTTGACTGATGTCTTGAGATGTTGCTTCAATATATCCACATAATTTTTCTCCCTCATGATGCCATCTATTTTGTGAAGTGCACCAGTCCTGCAGCAAAGCACCCCCACAACATGATGCTGCCACCCCTGTGCTTCACGGTTGGGATGGTGTTCTTCGGCTTGCAAGCCTCCCCCGTTTTCCTCCAAACATAATGATGGTCATTATGGCCAAACAGTTCTATTTTTGTTTCATCAGACTAGAGGACATTTCTCCAAAAAGTACAATCTTTGTCCCCATGTGCAGTTCCAAACTGTGGTCTGGCTTTTTTATGGCGGTTTTGGAGCAGTGGCTTTTTCCTTGCTGAGCGGCCTTTCAGGTTATGTCGATATAGGACTCGTTTTACCTGTTTCCTCCAGCATCTTCACAAGGGCCTTTGCTGTTGTTCTGGGGTTGATTTGCACTTTTCACACCAAAGTCCGTTCATTTTTAGGAGACAGAACTCGTCTCCTTCCTGAGCGGTATGACGGCTGAATGGTCCCATGGTGTTTATACTTGCGTACTATTGTTTGTACAGATGAACGTAGTACCTTCAGGCATTTGGAAATTGCTCCCAAGGATGAATCAGACTTGTGGAGGTCTACAATGTTTTTGTGAGGTCTTTACTAATTTCTTTTGATTTTCCCATGATGTCAAGCAAAGAGGCACTGAGTTTGAAGGTAGTCCTTGAAATGCATCCACAGGTACACCTCCAATCGACTCAAATGATGTCAATTAGCCTATCAGAAGCTTCTAAAGCCATGACATAATTTTCTGGAATTTTCCCAGCTGTTTAAAGGCACTTTAACTTCTGACCCACTGGAATTGTGATACAGTGAATTATAAGTGAAATAATCGCTGTAAACAATTGTTGGAAAAATTACTTGTGTCATGTACAAAGTAGATGTCCTAACCGACTTGCCAAAACTATAGTTTGTTAACAAGACATTTGTGGAGTGGTTGAAAACGGGTTTTAATGACTCCAACCTAAGTGTATGTGAACTTCCGACTTCAACTGTATATATATATATATATATATATATATATATATATATATATATATATATTGCCAGAATATTGTACCAACCTTTGCAGAGGAGCATGGCATTCTCACCCAGCAACACATCTGGTTTGCTGGTGATGATTTCCATTTTGGCCTCTGACACAGTGAGGAAGAAGATCAATATTAGAACAACCTTTTAGACACCTAACAGTTACACCACTTGAAACTTCTATATTCTGGAATAACTATTGAAATGGAGAACCAAGAGCCCAAAATTTGGGCATGCCTATCGACTTGACTAAGAATATATTAGTGTGATTAATCAAATACCACCAAACCACAACTGTCATGTATTTTCTACACTGTATCTCTAGAACAGACTGGAACGATGCACTCATCAACACTATACATTTATAAGAGAGATCAGTTGATTGATTTGACCTGGGACACCTGCAGAAGGATAGAGGTCTCAATTGCACCTGTCAACGCTGAAGCCCTGCAGATAGACATCAATCTGGAGATAGTAAGTTAGGCCTACAAATAGGCTCCTGGGGACTAATTGCAGCATGCCGACAGGCGGCCAGGAAAAAACAAGCAGGGACCTTGGCAGTGATGGACTTCCTGAGCAGCACACTATTCCTTCCTGTACTGAGGCAGAGACAGGCTGCATGGCTGTGGCTGAGAATGGCTCTATGGCTGTGGATGAGACAGGCTCTATGGCTGTGGATAAGAATGGCTCTATGGCTGTGGATGAGACAGGCTCTATGGCTGTGGATAAGAATGGCTCTATGGCTGTGGATGAGACAGGCTCTATGGCTGTGGATAAGAATGGCTCTATGGCTGTGGATGAGACAGGCTCTATGGCTGTGGATGAGACAGGCTCTATGTCTGTGGATGAGACAGGCTCTATGGCTGTGGATGAGACAGGCTCTACGGCTGTGGATAAGAATGGCTCTATGGCTGTGGATGAGACAGGCTCTATGGCTGTGGATAAGAATGGCTCTATGGCTGTGGATGAGACAGGCTCTATGGCTGTGGATGAGACAGGCTCTATGGCTGTGGACAAGAATGGCTCTATGGCTGTGGATGAGACAGGCTCTATGGCTGTGGATGAGAATGGCTCTATGGCTGTGGATAAGAATGGCTCTATGGCTGTGGATGAGACAGGCTCTATGGCTGTGGATGAGACAGGCTCTATGGCTGTGGATGAGACAGGCTCTATGGCTGTGGATGAGACAGGCTCTATGGCTGTGGATGAGACAGGCTCTATGGCTGTGGATAAGAATGGCTCTATGGCTGTGGATGAGACAGGCTCTATGGCTGTGGATGAGACAGGCTCTATGGCTGTGGATAAGAATGGCTCTATGGCTGTGGATGAGACAGGCTCTATGGCTGTGGATGAGACAGGCTCTATGTCTGTGGATGAGACAGGCTCTATGGCTGTGGATGAGACAGGCTCTACGGCTGTGGATAAGAATGGCTCTATGGCTGTGGATGAGACAGGCTCTATGGCTGTGGATAAGAATGGCTCTATGGCTGTGGATGAGACAGGCTCTATGGCTGTGGATGAGACAGGCTCTATGGCTGTGGATAAGAATGGCTCTATGGCTGTGGATGAGACAGGCTCTATGGCTGTGGATGAGAATGGCTCTATGGCTGTGGATAAGAATGGCTCTATGGCTGTGGATGAGACAGGCTCTATGGCTGTGGATGAGACAGGCTCTATGGCTGTGGATGAGACAGGCTCTATGGCTGTGGATGAGACAGGCTCTATGGCTGTGGATGAGACAGGCTCTATGGCTGTGGATGAGACAGGCTCTATGGCTGTGGATAAGAATGGCTCTATGGCTGTGGATGAGACAGGCTCTATGGCTGTGGATGAGACAGGCTCTATGGCTGTGGATGAGACAGGCTCTACGGCTGTGGATGAGAATGGCTCTACGGCTGTGGATGAGACAGGCTCTATGGCTGTGGATGAGAATGGCTCTATGGCTGTGGATGAGACAGGCTCTATGGCTGTGGATGAGACAGGCTCTATGGCTGTGGATGAGAATGGCTCTATGGCTGTGGATGAGACAGGCTCTATGGCTGTGGATGAGAATGGCTCTATGGCTGTGGATGAGACAGGCTCTATGGCTGTGGATGAGACAGGCTCTATGGCTGTGGATGAGACAGGCTCTATGGCTGTGGATAAGAATGGCTCTATGTCTGTGGATGAGACAGGCTCTATGGCTGTGGATGAGACAGGCTCTATGGCTGTGGATGAGAATGGCTCTATGGCTGTGGATGAGACAGGCTCTATGGCTGTGGATGAGACAGGCTCTATGGCTGTGGATGAGACAGGCTCTATGGCTGTGGATGAGACAGGCTCTATGGCTGTGGATGAGACAGGCTCTATGGCTGTGGATGAGACAGGCTCTATGGCTGTGGATGAGACAGGCTCTATGGCTGTGGATGAGACAGGCTCTATGTCTGTGGATGAGACAGGCTCTATGGCTGTGGCTGAGACAGGCTCTATGGCTGTGGCTGAGACAGGCTCTATGGCTGTGGATGAGACAGGCTCTATGGCTGTGGATGAGAATGGCTCTATGGCTGTGGATGAGACAGGCTCTATGGCTGTGGATGAGACAGGCTCTATGGCTGTGGATGAGAATGGCTCTATGGCTGTGGATGAGACAGGCTCTATGGCTGTGGATGAGACAGGCTCTATGGCTGTGGATAAGAATGGCTCTATGTCTGTGGATGAGACAGGCTCTATGGCTGTGGATGAGACAGGCTCTATGGCTGTGGATGAGAATGGCTCTATGGCTGTGGATGAGACAGGCTCTATGGCTGTGGATGAGACAGGCTCTATGGCTGTGGATGAGACAGGCTCTATGGCTGTGGATGAGACAGGCTCTATGGCTGTGGATGAGACAGGCTCTATGGCTGTGGATGAGACAGGCTCTATGGCTGTGGATGAGACAGGCTCTATGTCTGTGGATGAGACAGGCTCTATGGCTGTGGCTGAGACAGGCTCTATGGCTGTGGCTGAGACAGGCTCTATGGCTGTGGATGAGACAGGCTCTATGTCTGTGGATGAGACAGGCTCTATGTTTGCGTCCCAATTCTCTTATATGGCCACATCTCCTTCCCCTCATAACTTACTTTCTTTCTGTCTTTTGTCTTTGTTGGCCACTGAAAGTTGAAATGGTTGGATAGACTTCCAACCTTTTGCTTTCCTTTCCCCTATCATCAATTTGGTTGTAAAACAAGGTCAGGGGGCTCTTGGAGCCTAAACCAAATTACAGCAGAGGGATGATGTAGCCTTAACAATCCCGGCTGGGTTAATTAGGATGAGTTTAGATGTGGTGGACTTAGAATAAGAGTAGTTAGTTGGCATCTGTTTTTTGGCATTTTAAAGATCACTGCCGAATTATGGGCTAGGGTGGATTCAAAAAGCATTTATCTCCTATTACAATTCAGCCTCAGGAACAGATGAGCTTGGACATTGCTCTGGGTACACCTCACACTGAGAGATAGAATAAAGAAAATCTATTTTTTTAACATAAGAGATAAACAAACTCAGTATTCTCTCCTATGTCCTAGCATTCGGGATGCTGTATAGCTGTAGCACCACATTCATGTACTTGAGAGGAATGTGTTGAAAGTGCTATATATTTTACATGTAGGGAAAATTGGCAAGGAAAATGTTCACTTTAGTTAGCTCTGTAAAGTTGGATTGAATCCCTTAGGTAAGATTAAATACCTGTCATTGAAAAGTAAGACAAACAAGCACAGTGCATCTCATGACAGAACACAAACTGTGAACCATGTTCCCTGTGAGGAGAACCCTACAGATGTAGGATCTTAATTTGAGCCAGTTTGCTACAGCAGGAAAATAATCCTGCAGCAACAGGAAATGTGCATTATTATGTGGATTATAATGAATTTACATTTTTGTACGGGTTGATACATATATTTTAAGAGAAAATCAAGTCTGAAATGTCAAAGTCGAAATTACAAACTTCAGAAGGATTTTTAAACACACATTTTTAAACACACAAGTT
Organism: Oncorhynchus masou masou; assembly: GCF_036934945.1. Taxonomy (NCBI): domain Eukaryota; kingdom Metazoa; phylum Chordata; class Actinopteri; order Salmoniformes; family Salmonidae; genus Oncorhynchus; species Oncorhynchus masou. The sequence goes on from NC_088240.1 coordinate 72,638,711, forward strand.
TTAAATGTCCTACATCACAGGAAAGTTCTCCTGCAACAGGTTGATCAAATTAAGATCCTACATCTGTAGCAGTGATATGATCATCAGATATAGGCTATACCAGCCTATATTGATTTCAAGGGTTTTAATGAAGAAAGTCATTACACTGAAGCATAAATACCACATATTCAAAGAAATGAACTCCAACAGTGACATTTTTTGTCTATATGTGTCTATATTATTTAAACTATAGGCAAATGCATATTGACAAATAATGAACAAATAAACAAATAATTAATCAAATAAATACAATTAAAAGCAAAAAATAGTCCCACTCTCAACAAATATAAAAGTAGGCCTAATTAATATGATTATTTACAGAAATATTCAAACCTTGAAGTGTTTAGGATTTTGTATTCTCACCTGAAAAACCAAGGACCAGCATTATGGAACACATTCTCAAGATGAGCATCGATTCAGCCATTTCTACCTCAACTTGTCACTATCCTCAATGAATGGATCGATGTAGTCCTTGACACCTGCTGCATGCAATTGCGCGCGAAAACAACAGTGGTGGAAACATATATTTCATGCTTTTATAGGCAAGAGGAGAGAACCAGGGAGGCAGACAGGGACCCCACAATCTCTAAAATCTCTGCATGCTGCCCTCCCCTGCTCAAATCCACACCCCTTAACATTTTCGGTTCAGATCATGCACCGGGGAAAAATAATGCTGGAAAGTAGCCTTCCCTACCCTGTCAGGCGCCACCGCAGGCCCCTGCCTCCGCTCCAAAACACCGGATAAAAGGAACTCTGCACTCCCTACTCCCCCAGGGAGGAGATGGAAGAAGATATTTTTATCACTCGACTCCATCAGTTTTAGTTAAAGAGCAAGTTCATCTGAATTCATAATGTGATGAAATTAAGCTATGCAAATAAAACCTGTATTCTTGATTTAATAAAGCTTTTTCATTTCTTGACCTCATTTTTCTGTCCCCATAATTTCTGTTTGTAGAAAATGTCACACTTTGTGTCCGATTTCTCTGGAAAGCTCATGTAAAATGTTGATAATTTATGTTTTCAGCATAAATAACACTAGGTAAAAAAGACAAAACAATAGAATCAAAGTAGCCGAAATTACAGTGTGCCATAAATGGAAAAATAATGTCTCAGAATAAAAATATTCAAGATGCAGGGATTGTACATAGTTGCACTTATTTTATGGAGAGCACTTATTTAATTATCCAACTCCAAAATAAATTGTTACTTGTGTGCTGCACAAGGTATAGATTCGTTGACAACTCAACCAAATGTAAATCAGAACTAGACTTTGATCTGACGTCTGTGCCCAGTAGGATCCCTCACTTCAAATGTAGAGTTAAGAGGAGATTATGTACACACATTTCAGTATAAATCTGGCAATCAAATTAACAATCTGCGAACTCCGGCACCGCATCTGCCCCTTTGATTGTGAACATCCTGGAAACTAGGGCATGGTGTTTATCGTAAAATGAGCATGAAGGTCATTTGGGACGCAAATTAAGTATTTTTCCACAGAATCCTATGAAAACACAGTTCAGTTTCAAGCCAAGCCAGAAACCTACCTACTTTTCATCTTGGTATAAGACTTGTCTATTTAAGGTGCACACTCACATACTCATATAGGTTAAAGCATTGGCCTGTCACTCTGGCATGACAGCTATCTTAAAAAATGTGGTAGGTGATGTAATCACAGTTTAGCAAGCAATATCTGAGCGACACACACACACACACACACACACACACACACACACACACACACACACACACACACACACACACACACACACACACACACACACACACACACACACACACACACACACACACACACACACACACACACACACACACACACACACACGTGTACTGTTAACCTTGTGGGGACTCACAATTCAGTCCAATTTAATTTCATATTTTCCCTTACCCCTTACCCTAAACTTAACCCGAAAATCTAACCGTAACACTAAACCTAACATTAACTCCTAACCCTAAACCTAATTCTAACCCTAACACTAACTCTAACCTTAACCCCAAACCCTCTAGGTAGGCATTTGACCTTGTGAGGACAAACAAAATGTCAAATTTTTGTTTGTTTACTATTCTCGTGAGGACATCTGGTCCCCACAAGTATAGTTATCCACGTCCACACACAACCCCCCCCCCCCCCACACACACACACATACACAGCATCATCACCCTCCTTTTATCTGTCCCGCCACCCAGTAGGAGCTCAGTATCACTCGTGTTCTCAACCAGGCCGCCACACCTCTGAAGCCATATCATCATATCAGCCATGGGGCCCCAGTGCCAGCCAGCCCTTCCCAGCACCACGACGCTGATAGTGAATCAATCGCAGGCTCCGGACCGTGGTCCACTCAGCCATTGGAGACACAGCCCTTCCATCAGGGCCAACTATCACAGCGATTATCAACAGCCTCTCATTTTCTCTCATTATAGGGGAGCGTGCTCTTTATGAAAGTTGGCACACAATGGGGAAAAAGTGGCGGTCCCAGCTGTGATTATCTTTGTTCCCTCCTCCTCTCTCTTCTTTTCTCACTCCTCCTTCCTGTCATGTTCATCCCTTGATTCAGAGAAGTACAGGGACATTTGGCAATGAAGCCAGCTACCAAAACCACTATCCTTTTAGGTGAAAAGGAATATGAACTAGCGCTGACTGAGAAGAGAAATATATGCAAATATAAATATGTTTAGCTGAATTATCTTGGGTCCAGATCTTTGTTGATGAATAAGTAAAATACCATCAGTCTCAGGTGACAATGGCTAGTCAAGGCACACTCCCCAAAACAAGGACCCCACACCCTCATGTTTTTGGGATGCCGCATGACGCCAGTCCCCAAAGTGTAGACCAGCCACCGTTCCCTTCTTTGTCCTCCTCTCATACTGGTAAACAAACAATGGCCAGATGAACAATGGGGTGTTGTTTTGGTGCCAGAATTGCAGCGCTGGTTTAGATAATAAAAACATAAATACCACCACCACTCACATACTGTACACTGCACACACACACACATTCTTAACAGAAACCCCAGATGTGAAGAGACACTGCAGGAAATTGGGACAGACGCCAAAGGGCTCTCGTGACATTTAAGGGCTACACACCAGAGGAGGCTGGTGGGAGGAACTATTGGAGGACGGGCTCATTGTAATGCTGGAATGGAATACATTTAACGTTATCAAACACATTAAATATATGGAAACCACGTTTGACTCTGTTCCATTGATTCCATTCCAGCCATTAAATTGAGCCTATCTTCCTATAGCACCTCCAACCAGCCTTTTCTGCCACACACCCTCCTGTTGCCTTGTAGATGGCTGGACTGGATTGGGGGTTGGAGGCAGGGGTGGAAGATATCTCCCATGTAGAGTCATAATTATGCTTATGAACAATTCTGTAACTACAAAGTTGAGTCAGGGTTAAGGAACTTAGGAGAGTCTGGAGAAACATAACAGCTGTTAGTTTTCCTTTTCCCCCCTTGCCCTCACTTGTCTGTCAGCCTGTGAATGCACTCTGAAATTATTACAATTACAATGTAAAATAAGTCTTTGAAAGGATCCAAGGAGGCTATGGGGCATTGGTTTTTCCCCGTTGGATCCCTTTCGACCAGATAAAATTATAGAAATGTGTAGCATAACATGCCTTGACTTGCATTCACAGGGGGGAAAGGGTGAGTTGAGGGTAGGGTGTATGTTACAGTCCTCCATGGGCATTATTGGATTCTGGGTGAAACTTTGAACATTGTTATACTCAGAAGTATAGAAACATTAGTTCCAAAAGAGACATGAGGGGTGCCATATTGAAGCTTGGGAGGGGCGGAGTGCAGGGAACACGATTGCATGTGGCAGTACTTGTAACGGGAGAAACCGTTGAAGGCTCATGTCACTTAGCCCCCTGCTTAGCAATGATGATGCAATGTTTAGCAATAAGGAGGAGACTCCACCCAAAGTGGGGTATGAATACTACCACAGGGGAGCCATGTCTGTGTCTGAATTACAGCTGTATAGACCCTTTGGGAAGAATTCAACTTGGTTAAACTTCTCTAGTGTCCGTGAGTTATTTACTGTGAAAATTAGAACCTTTTAGAATGAAATATGTAACGAGTAGGGACAACTCTAATACCGAGGTTAATGAATGAACATGTATAAAAGGTTTTCCAGCAGAAAATGACTTTATAGCCCAAGCATCATAACACTAAACTGGATTGAACCTTGAGACCGACCACAGACTTTGGCAACTCCAACCACATTACTGTTAACAATAGACAAGGTAATTTAAATCATGTTCTGTTGAATTCAAGAAAAACATAATTCCTCTTTATTCTTAGATGCTATTTGTGTGGGTGAGTGACATATAGAAATGTATTCTCTCAGACTCTCTGGACTAGACTATTACACTTACTTTGACTTGACACTGGGAGGATTTCGGTCATTCTTAAAAATGTATCTTGATAGAGCAAACAGCTTTCATCCAGCAAATCTATGGGTAACACTCACAAAGGAACATTTCACAGTCCTTTGTCTTCATTCTTGGCTTGGTTCATGTGAATATTGTAAGTTATATTCAGATAGTAAGATATTTATACATTTGAGAGGAAGGAAAGAGTCCCCCTTGTGAGCCAGAAATCTCTTAAAGAAAAAAAGAGGTATGGAGACCTAGGGGATAGGACAAGAATAGAAGGGGACTGTTTATATTGGTCCATAGACAAATGCATACAATATACAGACAAAACATAAAACAAATAGTGTAAGACTGTTTACATGCAACAATAACGTTTCTAAATTGTTAGGTTCACATAGTAGCTTGGAGAGAATCCTAGGTAGTGGACAGTTGGTAGCACTGCTGGGTAATGAAAACTCAAGGAGAGCGCAGCAGGTGTTTATTTTGCCTTCACAGAAGGCAGGAATCGTGGTCACAGGCAGGCAATTGTCATACACAGGTAGGGAAACAGGCAGGTGAATCAAAACTAGGACTCAGGGCCATAAATTGTTCTCACAATCGAGCTAGGAAAAGGCTTAGTAGAGTAAAAAAATTAACAATACCTAACAAAGGCACAAACAGAATGAACTGAACAAAATAAGGAGCTGATGAGACCAGGTGAGTAACTAACACAGGTGAAATCAATGAACAAAAATGAAAGACAGTGCTACGTTCTAGAACACAAAGAAACAGAACACAAGGTTGACTAAGAAAATAAATACAGAACCGTACATGCCCTGTTAAAGCCCTGTTAACTCAGCTCTACACATCATCTGACAAACTGAAATAGAGATCCTGGATGAAGTCCAGGTTTGACAAAAAAACACCTAATCGGTGTTGGCATTAAGTTCATGCCCCCTTGAACTTACATTACATCTATATTATTGTTTTGAAGAGATTACGATCCATTCCTAGCCTAAACAAAGGTGGATGTTGCAATTAATTAAATAGAGGGATGTGGCCTTGATCTAAGTATTGTCTGATCTCTCATGTTAAGACTACAAACAATATCAACAGGAGGAAAGGTATCCTGTAATTACTAGCAAGCACGTGCAAATAAAAACCAAGGACTTCAAACGGGTAAAATGGAGGTCGCCAATTAATAGAAGGACAGACAAAGAGTGTCATCTAACAATATGGGTGTGTCGTAATGACTTTATAGAACGACTGCCAAAACGATGGATGCTTTTTCATGTAGGGACATGGCACCACATACAGAGTCAAAGTATTTAAATGTCAAAACTGTTCGCTGCTCTGGCCCCCCAATGGTGGAACAAACTCCCTCACGACGCCAGGACAGCGGAGTCAATCACCACCTTCCGGAGACACCTGAAACCCCACCTCTTCAAGGAATACCTAGGATAGGATAAGTAATCCTTCTCACCCCCCTTAAATGATTTAGATGCACTATTGTAAAGTGGCTGTTCCACTGGATGTCAGAAGGTGAATTCACCAATTTGTAAGTCGCTCTGGATAAGAGCGTCTGCTAAATGACTTAAATGTAAATGTAAATGTGGATTGTGAACAGCAGAGAACATGGTATTGCATGTGTCTTATTGAATTGTATTATTAGGTTCTGAACGAACATAGAAAAACTCACGGACGACTAGAAAAAGCTCAAACCAAGTTTATTCAACCCACTGGGTCATAATGTCACGACTTCCGCCGAAGTTGGCTCCCCTGCATTTTCGGGTGGTGCTTGGCGGTGGTCGTCACCGTCCTACTAGCCGCTACCAATCCCTTTTATGTTTGTCTGTTGGTTTTGTCTTATTAGTTTCACCTGTGTGTATTTTGGTTTAATTAGCTTCCCTATATGTAGTAGTTTGACCCGCCCTTGTTTTGTGCGGGATTGTCTTTTGTTACGTGTGTACATATTAGGTCGTGGTGTATTTTGTTTTCTATACTGGACATCCTGTGGTTTTGGGTTGTCTGGTATAGTGTCCTGCACCCTGTATTTTATTGGGCTTTATCAGTTTGGTGTGCAATAGTAAAGCACTTTACTCCGTTACTCTCTCTCTGCGTCTGATTCCTGCACGCACACCTAGTCCCGTGTGACACATACAGCTGCAAAGACAACATACAAGTCACACAATCACATCCTTCCAACTAGGTGGAGTCACCTCCCTGACATGTCTAAGATAACCAATCCTTCTTTGGTGTTAGGCAGAAACACAGTAGTTTCCTCTTACTGGTATTGTCATGGCCCTGTCTAATTTTAGGACACTCATGATCGTGGAAGTGAGTATGTATGTGTGAGATAGGACTGTAATCAGATGTTCTTCAATGTGGGCCCCTGTGGACCCCCTTCTAACAGTATCTTCTCTCTTCAACTGTTGACCTTGTCACGAGTTGAGTTCCATATACCTCATGGTCCTGGTTCCGCAGCAACTGACCTGCTTATCAAGAACTGAAACTCCACTGTTGTCCCATGCTTCCTTCCATAGGAACATGCATATTCAACAATAATATATTTAAACAGAATACAAACTTTCTGCACTTCCCCTTTTCTCACTCAGTAACTTTCCACACACCAAGTTCCTCTTGACCCTGTTAGATTCTGGGTGAAACTTGGAACATTGTTATACGCAGAAGCATAGTATATTTTACATTTTATTTTACATTTATTTAACTAGGCAAGTCAGTTAAGAACAAATGCTAGGAACAGTGGGTTAACTGCCTTGTTCAGGGGCAGAACGACAGTTTTTGTACCTTGTCAGCTCGGGGATTCGATCTTGCAACCTTTCGGTTACTAGTCCAATGCTCTAACCACTGGATTGTTTATTGTTGATTTTCCATTTATATCTAGATTAGACGTCTTTGTCTTGTCCCATGTATATATCTTTTTATATATTTTTCTTCGCATTCTTTTTAATATTTTTCCTAGACCTCAACTTCAAAATAATCTCCTGCAACTCACCTCACCCAATGTGAACTGGAATACCTCAACGGAAGCTAGCTAGCTAACTAGATACCAGCTATCAGTCAGCTAACCTTTAGCTCGGAAAGCTCTCACCAGTTCGTACAACGCGTTTCAAACCAGAGCATACCGGACCTATTTTTCTCTCCATATCCCCGGATTCCTACCGCAAACTCTGAACCCTTTTTTTCTGGATCATGGCAGCTAGCTAACAGCAACCCGGGTTGACTACTCCTGGCTAACGTTTCCGTCCCAGAGCAAGCACCAACTAGCCTGGGGCTAGCCCATTCTAGACCCATCTCCCGGCTAGGGCTCCTGGGCTACTCCTGAAGCCCACTCCTCGGCTACAATATCCGGACCCGTTCTACTGCCGGTACTGGGCACGGAACCCCGCCGATCCTTCATGACTGGAATACCAACATAATCTGCCAAAGGATCCCAACAGGCCCTTCAGGCACAACGTCCCCTGAAGGCCCATTCTGCTAACCGCGGCCAGCTAGCTATCTATAGCATATTGGACTTAGCTGATCCACTGGGCAGTTTCTTGGACCTCTATACCCATTTTGCAAATTGGACTTGGACCCCTCTGCTACTTGGAACCCTACTAATTCCACAACCGTTCTATTGACGTCACCTCACGAGGAGGCAAAAACAGACTTTTCCCCCATTGTGACGTCTCTCTAAGGCCCTTATTGTCACGCCCTGACCATAGTAAGCTGCTTATTCTCTATGTTGGTTGGGGCGTGATAGTGACTAGGGTGGGTCATCTAGGTTTTTTTGTATGTCTATATTGGCCTGATATGGTTCCCAATCAGAGACAGCTGTTTATCCTTGTTTCTGATTGGGGATCATATTTAGGTAGCAATTTCCTCATTTGTATTGTGGGATCTTGTCTATGGATAGTTGCCTGTGTGCACCAGTAGCATCATGGTTTGTTTGTGCTTGTTTGTTTTGTTTTGCTGAGTTTCGGTTTGTTAAAAATATGTGGAGCTACTCACACTGCACCTTGGTCCAATCATTACGACGAGCGTGACAGGACATCCCACCAAATATGGACCAAGCAGCGTGTACAGGAGGAGTGGACTTGGGAGGAGTCCTGGATGGTATAGGACCCTTGACGCAGGCCGGGGAGTATCGCCGTCTGAAGGAGGAGATAGAGGCAGCAAAAGAGGAATGGCGACGATACGAGGAGATAGCTCAAGGAAGCAAGCACGAGAGGCAGCACAAAAAAAAACAATTTGGGAGTCCACACGGAGAGATTGGCGGAGTCAGGGTTCAGACCTGAGGCAACTCCCCGTGCTTACCGTGGGAAGCGTGTGACCGGTCAGGCAGCGTGTTATGCGGTGTTGCGCACTGTGTCTCCAGTGCGCTCTGTTCCAGCTTCCCGCAGATGCCGTGCTAGACTGGGCATTCAGCCAGGACGGATTGTGCCGGCTCAGCGCTCCTGGTCTCCAGTACTTCTCCTCGGTCTAGGATATCCCGCGCCGGTTCTACGCACTGTGTCGCCAGTGCGCCTTCACAGCCCAGTGCATCATGTGCCAGCTTCCCGCACTTGCCGGGCTGGAGTGATCATCCAGTCAGGAAGAGTTGTGCCAGCTCTGCACTCTAGACCTCCAGTGCACCTCCATAATCCAGTGCGTACTGTGCCTCCGCCCCGCACTTGCCCTGAGGTGCGTGTCATCAGCCCGGTGCCACCTGTACCGGTCCTACGCATCAGGCCTCCAGTGCGCCTCCACAGTCCAGTACGTCCTGTGCCTCTTCCTCGCACTCGCCCTGTGGTGCGTGTTACCAGCCCGGTACCACCAGTGCCGCCGGCCTTACGCATCAGGCCTCAAGTGCGCCTCCACGGTCCAGAGCTTCCGGCGACAGTTCCCAGTCCAGAGCTTCCGGCAACAGTTCCTAGTCCAGAGCTTCCGAGGACGGTTCCCAGTCCGGAGCTTCCGGCGAGGGTTCCCAGTCCGGAGCTCCCGGCGACGGTTCCCAGTCCGGAGCTTCTGGCGACGGTTCCCAGTCCGGAACTTCTGGCGACGGTTTGCGGTCCGGAGCCTCCTGCGATGGTCGGTGGTCCGGAGCCAACAGCAGAGTTTCTCAGTCCAAAGCCAACAGCAGCAGTTCTCAGTCCAGAGCCTCCTGCGACAATCCATGGTTTGGTTCTTCCGGCGACGATCCACGGTCCAGTTCCTCCGGTGCCTAGCCATGGTCCGGTGCCCCCAGCGACAAAACACGGTCCGGTTCCTCCTGCAATGATCCCCGCACCAGAGCCACCATGGAGGAAGACGTCGGATCTGCGAGTGGAATGGGTACTTTGTCCCGCACCGGAACCGCCCCCGACGGTAGATGCCCACCCGGACCCTTCCCTATTGAGTCAGGTTTTGCGGTCGGTGATCCGCACCTTTGGGGGGGTAAACTGTCACGCCCTGACCATAGTAAGCTGTTTATTCTCTATGTTGGTTGGGGCGTGATAGTGACTAGGGTGGGTCATCAAGGTTTTTTGTATGTCTATGTTGGCCTGATATGGTTCCCAATCAGAGACAGTTGTTTATCCTTTTCTCTGATTGGGGATCATATTTAGGTAGCCATTTCCTCATTTGTATTTGTGGGATCTTGTCTACGGATAGTTACCTGTGTGCACCAGTAGCTTCACGGTTCGTTTGTGCTTGTTTGTTTTGCTGAGTTTCGGTTTATAAAAAATATGTGGAACTCTACTCACGCTGCGCCTTGGTCCAATCATTACGACGAGCATGACACTTATGCTAGCTTGCTAGCCCCGGCCTGCTAACTGTCTGAATCGCCGTGTCCCCAGCCAGCCCAACCACTCACTGGACCCATACGATCACTTGGCTACGCATGCCTCTCCCTAATATCAATATGTCCATTACTGTCCTGGTTAGTGATTACTGTCTTATTTCACTGTAGAGCCTATAGCCCTGCTCAATATGCTTTAACCAACCATGTTGTTCCACCTCCCACATATGCGATGACATCACCTGGTTTAAACATCTCTAGAGACTATCTCTCTCTCTTCATTACTCAATGCCTAGGTTTACCTCCAATGTACTCTCTTCCTACCATACCTTTGTCTGTACATTATGCCTTGAATCTATGCTATCGTGCCCAGAAACCTGTTTCCTTTACTCTCTGTTCTGAACGTGCTAGACGGACAGTTCTTATAGCCTTTAGCCGTACCCTTATCCTACTTCTCCTCTGTTCCTCTGGAGATGTAGCGGTTAATCCAGGACCTGTAGTGCCTAGCTCCACTCCTACTCCCCAGGTGCTCTCATTTGTTGACTTCTGTAATCGTAAAAGCCTTTGTTTCATGCATGTTAATAACATTAGAACCCTACTCCCTAAGTTTGCTTTATTCACTGCTTTAGCACATTCTGCCAACCTGGATGTCTTAGCCATGTCTGAATCCTGGCTCAGGAAAACCACCAAAAACCCAGAAATTTCCATCCCTAACTATAACATTTTCCGCCAAGATAGAACTGCTAAAGGGGGCGGTGTTGCAATCTACTGCAGAGATAGAACTCTGCAGGCTATCTTACTATCCAGGTATGTATGACAACAATTCGAGCTTCTGCTTCTAAAAATTCACCTTTCCAGAAACAAGTCTCTCACCGTTGCCGCTTGCTATAGACCACCCTCTGCCCCTATCTGTGCACTGGACACCATATGTGAATAGATTGCCCCCCCATTGCCCCCCCAGCTCATGCTGCTCGGTGACCTAAACTGGGACATGCTTAACACCCCGGCCATCCTACAATCTAAACTTGATGCCCACTATCTCACACAAATTATCAATGAACCTACCAGGTACAACCCCAAATCCGTAAACACGGGCAACCTCATAGATATCATCCTAACTAACACGCCCTCCAAATACACCTCTGCTGTTTTCAACCAAGATCTCAGTGATCACTGCCTCATTGCCTGCATCCATAATGGGTCTGTGGTCAAACGACCACCCCTCATCACTGTCAAACACTCCCGAAAACACTTCTGCCACCAATTAACGTGGCCGGGGTATCCTGGAATGACATTGACCTCATCCCGTCAGTAGAGAATGCCTGGTTAGCCTTCCTCACCATCTTCAATAAGCATGCTCCGTTCAAAAAATGTAGAACTAGGAATAGATATAGCCCTTGGTTTACTCCAGACCTGTCGGCCCTTGACCAGCACAAAAACATCCTGTGGCATTCTAAAATAGCATCGAATAGCCCCCGTGATATGCAACTTTTTAGGGATCTTAGGAACCAATATACACAGGCAGTTAGGAAAGCTAAGGCTAGTTTTTCAAACAGAAATCCTGTAGTACAAATGTCACGTCCTGACCTTAGTTCCTTTTTTATATCTCTGTTTTAGTTTGGTCAGGGCGTGAATTGGGGTGGGCATTCTATGTTTTGTAGTCTGTTCTTTTTTCTCTGTTATATTTCTACGTGTTTGGCCTAGTATGGTTCTCAATTAGAGGCAGGTGTTGTTCGTTGTCTCTGATTGAGAATCATCCTTAGGCAGCCTGTTTTCCCACTATGGGTGTGGGTAGTTGTTTTCTGTCTCTGTACCAGACAGAACTGTTTCGTGTTGGTCTAATTTAGTTATTTTGGTTGTAATGTTCTGAGTTAAAATAAATATACATCATTAACACGTACCACACTGCACTTTGGTCCTCTTCACCTTCTTCAACCCACGACAGCCGTTATTACAAAAAAATCCAAAAAGTTCTGGGAGACTGTACATGTCAGGACCCGGTTTCGAACCTGGGTCTCCGGAGTGAGAAACAGTCACTTAACCAACTGAGCCATGAATAGTCAGCAGAACCCAGAAGATGAGGCAGACACAGCAGTACTTAAGACGGTGTATTTAATAAAGAAAAAATCCTTAAATACAAAAAATGGCAAATCCAAAAGGTGGTAGGAAAAGCACAAAAAGGCCTCAAAAGAAACTCACAAAAAATAAACAAAAACAAGAAACAGAATACCACAAGAGCGTCACCCGGAATCGACAAGAGTACACAGAACACTAGGGCAGGGTGCTAACATACAAACACAGAGCACAGAACTGAGGGAAACTAAGGGTTTAAATACAATTAGAGGAAACGAGGCACAGGTGCAAATAATTAATGGGGATCAAGGGAAAAACATAAGGACAAAAAGCACAATGGGGGCATCTACTGACCAAAACCCGGAACAACCCTGGCCAAATCCTGACAGTACAGTCTATGGAGAATAAGAGCACCTCCTCCCAGCTGCCCACTGCACTGAGGCTAGGAAACACTGTCACACCAATAAATCCACAACCATTGAGAATTTCAATAAGCATTTTTCTACGGCTGGCTATGCTTTCCACCTGGCTACCCCTACCCGGTCAACAGCTCTGCACTCCCCACAGCAACTCGCCCAAACCTCCCCCACTTCTCCTTCACCAAAATCCAGAAAGTTGATGTTCTGAAAAAACTGCAAAATCTAGACCCCTACAAATCTGGACCCTCTCTTTCTAAAATTATCTGTCAATATCATTGCAACCCCTATTACTAGCCTGTTCAACCTCTCTATCGTATCGTCTGAGATTCCCAAAGATTGGAAAGCTGCCGTGGTCATCCCCCTCTTCAAAGGGGGGGACACTCTTGACCCAAACTGCTACAGACCTATATCTATCTTACCCTGCCTTTCTAATGTCCTCGAAAGCCAAATTAACAAACAGATTACCGACCATTTAGAATCTCACCGTACCTTACCCGCTATGCAATCTGGTTTCAGAGCTGGTCATGAGTGCACCTCAGCCACGCTCAAGGTCCGAAATGATATCATAACCGCCAACAATAAGAGACATTACTGTGCAGCCATATTCATCGACCTGGCCAAGGCTTTCGACTCTGTCAATCACAACATTCTTATTTGCAGACTCAACAGCCTTGGTTTCTCAAATGATTGCCTCGCTTGGTTCACCAACTACTTCTCCGATAGAGTTCAGTGTGTCAAATCGGAGGGCCTGTTGTCCGGACCTCGAGCAGTTTCTATGGGGGTGCCATAGGGTTCAATTCTCGGGCCGACTCTCTTCTCTGTATACATCAATGATGTCGCTGTAACGGCTTTCATCGGAAGAAGAAGAGGAATCATCGGACCAAAATGCAGCAGGGTTCAAACAAAGCAATCTACGTGAAACATACAAAGCAATCTACGGTCAGGGCGTGACAGTTGCTCTTGCTGCTGGTGATTCTCTGATCCACCTCTACGCAGAAGACACCATTCTGTATACCTCTGGCCCTTCGTTGGACACTGTGTTAACTAACCTTCAGATGAGCTTCAATGGCATACAATTCTCCTTCCGTGGCCACCAACTGCTCTTAAATGAAAGTAAAACTAAATGCATGCTCTTCAACCGATCGCTGCCCGCACCTGCCCGCCCGTCCAGCATCACTACTCTGGGCGGTTTTGACTGAATATGTGACAACTACAAATACCTAGGTGTCTGGTTAGACTGTAAACTCTCCTTCCAGACTCACATTAAACATCTCCAATCCAAAATTAAATTTAGAATCGCCTTCCTATTTTGCAACAAAGCATCCTTCTCACATGCTGCCAAACATACACTTATAAAACTGACCATACTACCGATCCTCGACTTCGGCGATGGCATTTACAAAATAGCCCCCAACACTCTACTCAACAAATTGGATGCAGTCTATCACAGTGCCATCCGTTTTGTCACCAAAGCCCCATATACTACCCACCACTGCAACCTGTATGATCTCGTTGGCTGGCCCTCGCTTCATACTCGTCGCCAAACCCACTGGCTCCAGGTCATCTACAAATCTCTGCTAGGTAAAGCTCCGCCTTATCTCAGCTCACTGGTCACCATAGCAGCACCCACCCGTAGCACGCGCTCCATTTGGTGTATCTCACTGGTCACCCCCAAAGCCAATTCTTCCTTTGGCCGCCTCTCCTTCCAGTTCTCTACTGCCAATGACTGGAACTAACTGCAAAAATCTTTGAAGCTGGAGACTCTTACCTCCCTCACTAGCTTTAAGCACCAGCTGTCAGAGCAGCTCACAGATCACTGCACCTGTACATAGCTCATCTGTAAATAGCCCACCGAACAACCTCATCCTCATATTGTATATATTTATTTATTTTTTACTCCTTTGCACCCCAGTATCTCTACTTACACATTCATCTTCTGCACATCCTACCATTCCAGTGTTTAATTGCTATATTGTAATTACTTTGCCACCATGGCCTATTTATTGCCTTACCTCTATTATCCTACCTCATTTGCACATGCTGTATATAGATTATTCTACTGTATTATTGATTGTATGTTTGTTTATTCCATGTGTAACTCTGTGTTGTTGTATGTGTTGACTGCTTTGCTTTATCTTGGCCATGACGCAGTTGCAAATGAGAACTTGTTCTCAACTAGCCTACCTCGTTAAATAAAGGTGAAATAAATAAAAGATGCAGTTAATTTAGTCGGAAAGGCACAAACATATATATATATATATATATATATATATATATATACACTATTCTTTACCTGTCACCCTAAAGCTGTCACCCTGTTACCTGTCACTAAGTCCCCACTTCAATTTGCTTACTGCCCCAATAGGTCCACAGACGATGCAATCGCCATCACACTGTACACTGCCCTAACCCATCTGGACAAGAGGAATACCTATGTAAGAATGCTGTTCATTGACTACAGCTCAGCATTCAACACCATAGTACCCTCCAAGCTCATCATTAAGCTTGATGCCCTGGTTCTCAACCCCGCCCTGTGCAATTGGGTACTGGACTTTGACGGGCCGCCCCCAGGTGGTGAAGGTAGGAAACAACATCTCCACTTTGCTGATCCTCAACACTGGGGCCCCACAAGGGTGCGTGCTCAGCCCCCTCCTGTACTCCCTGTTCACCCATGACTACATGGCCATGCACGCCTCCAGCTCAATCATCAAGTTTGCAGACAATACAACAGTTGTAGACTTGATTACCAACAACGACGAGACAGCCTACAGGGAGGAGGTGAGGGCTCTCGGAGTGTGATGTCAAGAAAATAACCTCTCACTCAACGTCAATAAAACAAAGGAGATGATCGTGGACTTCAGGAAGATGGAGCACCCCCTATCCACATCAAGGGGACAGCGGTGGAGAAGGTGGACATTTTTAAGTTCCTCGGGGGTAATCATGGACAAACTGAAATGGTCCACCCACACAGACAGTGTGGTGAAGAAGACGCAACAGCACCTCTTCAACCTCAGTAGGCTGAAGAAATTTGGCTTGACACCTAAAACCCTCACAAACTTTTATAGATGCACAATTGACAGCATCCTGTCGGGCTGTATCACCACCTGGTATGTCAACTGCACCGTCCACACCCGCAGGGCTCTCCAGAGGGTGGTGCGGTCTGCACAATGCATCACCCAGGGCAAACTACCTGCCCTCCAGGACACATACAGCACCCATTGTCACAGGAAGGCCAAAAAGACAAAGAGAATCTGCTGCCTACATACAGACTTGAAATCATTGGCCACTTGAATAAACGGAACACTAGTTATTTTAATAATGCTACTTTAATAATGTTTACATATCTTTCATCGCTCATATATATATATATATATATATATATATATATATATATATATATATATATATATATATATATATATATATATATACTGTATCCTATATTATCTATTGCATCTTAGCCTATGTCGCTCTGTCATTGCTCACTCATATATTATTATTTATAAACCTATTCCATTCCTTTACTTAGAATTGTATGTATTCGTTATTTGTTGGGGAATTGTTAGATATTGCTGCGCTGTCGGAACTAAAAGCACAAGAATTTCGCTACACTTGCATTAACATCTACTAACCATGTGTATGTGACCAATAAAATTTGATTTGATTTAAAAGCCCATTAAGTGCTGAAATACAGCAGCCTTCTGTGCTGTGCTGTGCTGTGCCTGTACTGTGCACAGGTTACTTTGCCTGGGTTTCTCCTGTGGCTGTAAACCTATACACAGCTATCTCAGCCTAAATAAATAAACAGATCAGGCCAGAGACAGGAAGCAGCAGCGTTACATCACATCCCAACACAGATAACTGGACAGAAAATACATCCCTACCACCCCCACCTGTGTTTCACTATTTATTTATCTAATTTCTTACTGTGGCTCTGACATCCAACAGGCAACAGTTTAAGCTGAAGGACAGGAGAACAGCAATACATGGATGTCTAAAGAGGATATCCTGGAGATAGTGGTATAATTAGATTTGAAAATGGTTTTCTGTCACGTTCTGACCATCGTTCGTGTGTGTTTTCCTTGTTTTAGTGTTGGTCAGGACGTGAGCTAGGCATTCTATGTTGTGTGTCTGGTTTGTCCATTTCTATGTTAGGCCTGATATGGTTCTCAATCAGAGGCAGGTGTTAGTCATTGTCTCTGATTGGGAACCATATTTAGGTAGCCTGTTTTGTGTTGGGTTTTGTGGGTGATTGTTCCTGTCTTTGTGGCACCAGATAGGACAGTTTTGGTTTTTGCACGTTTCTTGTTTTGTAGATTGTCGTACTTTCATCTTTATTAAAGATGCACAAAACTAACCACACTGCATTTTGGTCCGCCTCTCTTTCCCCACAAGAAAACCATTACATTTTCACTTTCCACTGACCTTTGTAAAGACGTGAATTTACACAATGATGTTTTATGCAGACTGGTTTTAGGATCAAATATGCCTGAAAGAGTTTTATCCAACCATGTGCCCTTGGTTGCTTTTGCAAATGACTGATATTTAAATAATGATGCAAATTATCTTTCTTTTTGGTGAAATGAGTTTGGAGTTACAACAGTAAACAATAATTTATGCAAAACCTGTTGCTATAAATATGCTTTCTTAACTTTGCTGCCTGAATTACATAGAATCCATGCCTGCCTCTCTGTCCGCAGGGTTAAAGATTGAAGGGGCTGGATGTGTGTGTGTATGTTGCGTGTGTGTACAGCATATGTGTGTGTTACTGTATTAGCCCTCCCTCTCTGTCTCCCAAGACCAGAGACCCTGATTCAATTAAACATTGACCCCTTGTACCCTCTGGGACCTGTACCCACCCTAGGACACCCACCCCGCCATGACTACAGGATGGCTGATGGCTCGTCACAGGGTACAAGTCTAACTTTGATTTCTCTCTCACTCATCTCATCCCTCTCCCATCATCCCTCTCCCAACAGCTATGTTTTATCTGGTAGCATTCGGTCACACGCACATAGATAGCAGTGATCTAAAAGCCAGCAGTGATCTAAAAGGCAGGATGTCTCATCACTCATCTCATCCTTCTCCCTTCTGGCCCAACCATTGAACAGCTATGTTTTATCTGGTAGCATCCGGTCACACGCATATAGATAGCAGTGGTCTGAAAGGCAGGATGTCTCATCCCTTTTACAGTTAACTGAGGGTAATACAAACTTGCGTTCACTGGCAGTGTCATTTGTGTTTCTGTCAAGACTTTAGAGACAATACATGCGGAGTCAGTACATGTGGAGAACATTGCATTTCATAGATGTTTTGCAACTCTCAGGAAGAGGCTTTTGACCAAACCCATGAATCTTCACTGCCCTCAAAATATGCCATATACAGTGTCCTGCAAAAGTATTCATCCACCATGGTGTTTTTCCTATTTTGTTGCAATACAACCTGTAATTTAAATGGATATTTATTTGGATTTTATGTAATGGACATACACAAAATATTCCAAATTTGTGAATTTCAAAAAATAAAAAACTGAAAAGTGGTGCGTGCATACAGTTGAAGTTTACATATACCTTAGCCAAATACATTTAAACTCAGTTTTTCACAATTCCTGACATTTAATCCTATTAAAAATTCCCTGTCTTAGGTCAGTTAGGATCACCACTATTTTAAGAATGTGAATTGTCAGAATAATAGTAGAGAGAATGATTTATTTCAGATTGTATTTCTTTCATCACATTCCCAGTGGGTCAGAAGTTAACATACATTCAATTAGTATTTGGTAGCATTGCCATTCAATTGTTTAACTTGTGTCAAGCGGTTTGGGTAGCCTTCCACAAGCTTCCCACAATAAGTTGGGTGAATTTTGGCCCATTCCTCCTGACAGAGCTGGTGTAATGGAATAAGGTTTGTAGGCCTCCTTGCTCGCACACACTTTTTCAGTTCTGCCCACAAATGTTCTATAGGCTTGAAGTCAGGGCTTTGTGATGGCCACTCCAACACATTGACTTTGTTGTCCTTATTAAGCAATTTTGCCACAACTTTGGAGGTATGCTTTGGGTCATTGTCCATTTGAAAGACCCATTTGCAACCAAGCTTTAACTTCCTGACTGATGTCTTGAGCTGTTGCTTCAATATATCCACATAATTTTCCTCCCACATGATGACTTCTACTTTGTGAAGTGCACTAGTCCCTCCTGCAGCAATGCACCCCCACAACATGATGCTGCCACCCTCGTGCTTCACGGTTGGGATGGTGTTCTTCGTCTTGCAAGCATCCCCCCTTTCCCTCCAAACACAATGATGGTCATTATGGCTAAACAGTTCTATTTTAGTTTCATCAGACCAGAGGACATTTCTCCAAAAAGTATGATCTTTGACCCCATGTGCAGTTACAAACCGTAGTCTGGCTTTTTTTATTGCGGTTTTGGAGCAGTGGCTTCTTCCTTGCTAAGCGGCCTTTCAGGTTACGTCGATATAGGACTCGTTTTACTGTGGATAGAGATACTTTTGTACCTGTTTCCTCCAGCATCTTCACAAGGTCCTTTGCTGTTGTTCTGGGAAAGATTTGCACTTTTCACACCAAAGTACATTAATCTCTAGGAGACAGAACGCATCTCCTTCATGAGCGGTATGAAGGCTGAATGGTCCCATGGTGTATATACTTGCGTACTATTGTTTGTACAGATGAACATGGTACCTTCAGGTATTTGGATATTGCTCCCAAGGATGAATCAGACTTGTTCAGGTCAACAGTTATGAAGTCTGTGAAGTCTTGGCTAATTTCTTTTAATTTTCCCATGATGTCAAACAAATAGGCACTGAGTCTGAAGGTAGGACTTGAAATACATCCACAGGCATACCTTCAATTGACTCAAATGATGTCAATTAACCTATCAGAATCTTCTAAAGCCATGACATAAGTTTCTGGAATTTTCCAAGCTGTTTAAAGGCACAGTCAACTTTGTGTATGTTAACTTCTGACCCACTGGAATTGTGATACAGTGAATTAGAAGTGAAATAATCTGTTTGTGAACAATTGTTGGAAAAATTAATTGCATCATGCACAAAGTAGATGTCCTAACCTACTTGCCAAAACTATAGTTTGTTAACAAGAAATTTGTGGAGTGGTTGAAAAATGAGATTTAATGACTCCAACCTAAGTGTATGTAAACTTTCCACTTCAACTCTATGTATTCACCCACTTTGCTATGAGGCCCTTAAATAAGATCTGGTGCAACCAATTACCTTCAGAAGTCACATAATTAGTTAAATAAAGTCCACATGTGTGCAGTCTAAGTGTCACATGATCTCAGTATAGATACACCTGTTCTGAAAGGCCCCAGAGTCTGCAACACCACTAAGCAAGGGGCACCACCAAGCAAGCGGCACCACCAAGCAAGCGGCACCATGAAGACCAAAGAGCTCCCCAAACAGGTCAGGGACAAAGTTGTGGAAAAGTACAGATCAGGGTTGAGTTGTAAAATAATATCCCAAACTTTGAACATCCCACAGAGCACCATTAAATCCATTATTAAAAAGTTGAAAGAATATGGCACCACAACAAACCTGCCAAGAGAGGGCCACCCACCAGAACTCATGGACCAAGCAAGGAAGGCATTAATAAGAGAGGCAACAAAGAGACCAACGAATACCCAGAAGGAGCTGCAAAGCTCCACAGCGGAGATTGGAGTATTTGTCCATGGTACCACTTTAAGCCGTACGCTCCACAGAACTGGGCTTTACAGAAGAGTGGCCATAAAAAAATCCATTGCTTGAAGAAAAACAATAGCAAACACATTTGGTGTTTGCCAAAAGGCATGTGGGAGAAACCCCAAACATATGGAAGAAGGTACACTGGTCAGATGAGACCATTGGCCATCAAGGAAAATGCTATGTCTGGTGCAAACCCAACACCTCTCATCACGCCGAGAACATCATCCCCACAGTGAAGCATGGTGGTGGCAGCATCATGCTGTGGGGATGTTTTTCATCATCCAGGATTGGGAAACTGGTCAGAATTGAAGGAATGATGGATGGCACTATATACAGGGAAATTCTTGAGGGAAACCTGTTTCAGTCTTCCAGAGATTTGAGACTGGGACGGAGGTTCATCTTCCAGCAGGGCAATGACCCTAAGCATACTGCTAAAGCAACACTCGAGTGGTTTAAGAGGAAACATTTAAATGTATTGGAATGGCCTTGTCAAAACCCATACCTCAATCCAATTGAGAATCTGTGGTATGCCTTAAAGATTGCTGTACACCAGTGGAACCCATCCAACTTCAAGGAGCTGGAGAAGTTTTGCCTTGTAGAATGGGCAAATATCCCAGTGGCTAGAAGTGCCAAGCTTATAGAGACATACCCCAAGAGACTTGCAGCTGTACATGTGGCTCTACAAAGTATTGACTTTGGGCGGGTGAATAGTTAAGCACGCTCAAGTTTCATTTTTTTGGTCTTATTTCTTGTTCGTTTCACAATCAAACATATTTTTCATCTCAAATTGGTAGGCATGTTGTGTAAATCAAATGATAAACTCCCCCCCAAAAATCTATTTTAATTCCAGGTTGTAAGGCAACAAAATTGGAAAAAAGCCATGGGGGATGAATACTTTTGCAAGCCACTGTATGATGGATGGATGTATACAGTCTCTCTCTCTCTCTCTCTCTCTCTCTCTCTCTCTCTCTCTCTCTCTCTCTCTCTCTCTCTCTCTCTCTCTCTCTCTCTCTCTCTCTCTCTCTCATTCACTCACCGACACACATATACACACACACCCCAACCTGGGTGTCTCAGTCCTGGCCGTCGGCAATTAGAGGAAATTACAGGAAGTTAATCAGTGTTATCAGTGGATGGCGAGGCTGCAGCTGGCAGAGCTGGACCCTGCTCAAGTCACGTACGGCTGAGAACCTTGGGTGATATGCCCAAGGAGGAGAGCACACGCACACGCAAACACACACACACATATATACACACACACACACACACACACACACACACACACACACACACACACACACACACACACACACACACACAAGAAGAACATTTTGAAAATAGTTTGCTATACAATTTATCTTCCCAAAAATACTGTGAAAATGTACAGGTAACTGCCAAAATAAAGGAAACAGTTGAGCAATTTAGGGATTCCGCCCTGTGCAACTGGGTACTGGACTTCCTGACGGGCCGCCCCCAGGTGGTGAGGGTAGGTAACAACATCTCCACCCCGCTGATCCTCAACACTGGGGCCCCACAAGGGTGCGTTCTGAGCCCTATCCTGTACTCCCTGTTCACCCACGACTGCGTGGCCATGCACGCCTCCAACTCAATCATCAAGTTTGCGGAAGACACTACAGTGGTAAGCTTGATTACCAACAACGACAAGACGGCCTACAGGGAGGAGGTGAGGGCCCTCGGTGTGTGGTGTCAGGAAAATAACCTCACACTCAACGTCAACAAAACAAAGGAGATGATTGTGGACTTCAGGAAACAGCAGAGGGAGCACCCCCCTATCCACATCGACGGGACAGTAGTGGAGAGGGTAGTAAGTTTGAAGTTCCTCGGTGTACACATCACGGACAAACTGAATTGGTCTACCCACACAGACAGAGTTGTGAAGAAAGCGCAGCAGCGCCTCTTCAACCTCAGGAGGATGAAGAAATTCGGCTTCTCACCAAAAGCACTCACAAACTTCTACAGATGCACTATCGAGAGCATCCTGTCGGGCTGTATCACCGCCTGGTACCGTAAGGCTCTCCAGAGGGTAGTGATGCATGCACAACGCATCACCGGGGGCAAACTACCTGCCCTCCAGGACACCTACACCACCCGATGTCACAGGAAGGCCATAAAGATCATCAAGGACAACAACCACCTGAGCTACTGCCTGTTCATTCCGCTATCATCCAGAAGGAGAGGTCAGTACAGGTGCATCAAAGCAGGGGCCGAGAGACTGAAAAACAGCTGCTATCTCAAGGCCATCAAATCAAATCAAATGTATTTATATAGCCCTTCTTACATCAGCTGATATCTCAAAGTGCTGTACAGAAACCCAGCCTAAAACCCCAAACAGCAAGCAATGCAGGTGTAGAAGCACAGTGGCTAGGAAAAACTCCCTAGAAAGGCCAAAACCTAGGAAGAAACCTAGAGAGGAACCAGGCTATGTGGGGTGGCTCGTCTTCTTCTGGCTGTGCCGGGTGGAGATTATAACAGAACATGGCCAAGATGTTCAAATGTTCATAAAGGACCAGCATGGTCAAATAATAATAATCACAGGCAGAACAGTTGAAACTGGAGCAGCAGCACGGCCAGGTGGACTGGGGACAGCAAGGAGTTATCATGTCAAGTAGTCCTGAGGCATGGTCCTAGGGCTCAGGTCCTCCGAGAGAGAGAAAGAGAGAAATAGAGAGAGCATACTTAAATTCACACAGGACACCAGATAGGACAGGAGAAGTACTCCAGATATAACAAACTGACCCTAGCCCCCGACACATAAACTACTGCAGCATAAATACTGGAGGCTGAGACAGTAGGGGTCAGGAGACACTGTTGCCCCATCCGATGACACCCCTGGACAGGGCCAAACAGGAAGGATATAACCCCACCCACTTTGCCAAAGCACAGACCCCACACCACTAGAGGGATATCTTCAACCACCAACTTACCATCCTGAGACAAGGCTGAGTATAGGCCACAAAGACCTCCACCACGGCACAACCCAAGGGGGGCGCCAACCCAGACAGGAAGATCACATCAGTGACTCAACCCACTCAAGTGACGCACCCCTCCACGGGACGGTATGAAAGAGC
Organism: Oncorhynchus masou masou; assembly: GCF_036934945.1. NCBI lineage: Eukaryota > Metazoa > Chordata > Actinopteri > Salmoniformes > Salmonidae > Oncorhynchus > Oncorhynchus masou. Next base: position 72,662,183 of record NC_088240.1, read on the forward strand.
CCTAGTAAGCCAGTGACTCAGCCCCTGTAATAGGGTTAGAGGCAGAGAATCCCAGTGGAAAGAGGGGAGCCGGCCAGGCAGAGACAGCAAGGGCGGTTCATTGCTCCAGAGCCTTTCCGTTCACCTTCACAATCCTGGGCCAGACTACACTCAATCATATGACCCACTGAAGAGATAAGTCTTCAGTAAAGACTTAAAGGTTGAGACCGAGTTTGCGTCTCTCACATGGGTAGGCAGACCATTCCATAAAAATGGAGCTCTATAGGAGAAATCCCTGCCTCCAGCATAAGGTGAATTCACCAATTTGTAAGTCGCTCTGGATAAGAGCGTCTGCCAAATGACTTAAATGTAAATGTAAATGTTTGCTTAGAAATTCTAGGGACAATTAGGAGGCCTGTGTCTTGTGACCGTAGCGTACGAGTACGTATGTACGGCAGGACCAAATCAAAATGATAGGTAGGAGCAAGCCCATGTAATGCTTTGTAGGTTAGCAGTAAAACCTTGAAATCAACCCTTGCCTTGACAGGAAGCCAGTGTAGGGAGGCTAGCACTGGAGTAATATGATCAAATTTTGGGGTTCTAGTCAGGATTCTAGCAGCCGTATTTAGCACTAACTGAAGTTTATTTAGTGCTTTATCCGAGTAGCCGGAAAGTAGAGCATTGCAGTAGTCTAACCTAGAAGTGACAAAAGCATGGATTACATTTTCTGCATCATTTTTGGACAGGAAGTTTCTGATTTTTGCAATGTTACGTAGATGGAAAAAAGCTGTCCTTGAAACAGTCTTGATATGTTCTTCAAAAGAGAGATCAGGGTCCAGGGTAATGCCGAGGTCCTTCACAGTTTTATTTGAGATGACTGTACAACCATTAAGATTGATTGTCAGATTCAACAGAATATCTATTTGTTTCTTAGGACCTAGAACAAGCATCTGTTTTGTCCGAGTTTAAAAGTGGAAAGTTTGCAGCCATCCACTTCCTTATGTCTGAAACACATGCTTCTAGCGAGGGCAATTTTGGGGCTTCACCATGTTTCATTGAAATGTACAGCTGTGTGTCATCCGCATAGCAGTGGAAGTTACCATTACGTTTTCGAATGACATCCCCAAGAGGTAAAATATATATTGAAAACAGCAGTGGTCCTAAAACAGAACCTTGAGGAACACCGAAATTTACAGTTGATTTGTCAGAAGATAAACCATTCACAGAGAAAAACTGATATCCATCGGACTGTTAAACAGCCACCACTAACATCGAGTGGCTGCTGCCGACAAGGTACAAATCTGTTGTTCTGCCCCTGAACAAGGCAGTTAACCCACAGTTCCTAGGCTGTCATTGAAAATAAGATTTTGTTATTAACTGACTTGCCTAGTGAAATAAAAAAAATAAAAATAAAATATATAGTGTCTGGAACCCTGTTGGAGGGATGCGACACCATTCTTCCACAAGAAATTCCATAATTTGGTGTTGACAACGCTGTCTCAGGCGCCGTTCCAGAATCTCCCGTAAGTGTTCAAACGGGTTGAGATCTGGTGACTGAGATGGCCATGGCATATTGTGAAACAACAGCAAGTTGAGCAGTCTTCGTCGCTGAAGCTCCTGCCAAATGCACCCCAACTATCAATCCTCTTTCATAGTCACTCAGACCTATTCTTCTAGACATGAGAGGCAAAATAATGGGCAACTGGGCCTGCCCAGCATTTTTATACGTGTCTCTAATTGGATGTTGGATGTTCGTTCCACATATATGTGGAAGCACCTGCTTTCAATATACTTTGAATCAAATCAAATCCAATTTTATTTGTCACATACACATGGTTAGCAGATGTTAATGCGAGTATAGCGAAATGCTTGTGCTTCTAGTTCTGACAATGCAGTAATAACCAACGAGTAATCTAACCTTAAAATTCCACAACTACTACCTTATACACACAAGTGTAAAGTGATAAAGAATATGTACATAAAAATATATAAATGAGTGATGGTACAGAACGGCATAGGCAAGATGCAGTAGATGGTATAGAGTACAGTATATACATATGAGATGAGTAATGTAGGGTATATAAACATAAAGTGGCATGGTTTAAAGTGGCTAGTGATACATGTATTACATAAAGATGGCAAGATGCAGTAGATGATATAGAGTACAGTAAATACATATACAATGAGTAATGTAGGGTATGTAAACATTATATTAAGTGTCTAGTGATACATGTTTACATCAATTCCCATCATTAAAGTGGCTGGAGTTGAGTCAGTATGTCAGCTCGGGGATTCAAACTTGCAACCTTTCGGTTACAAGTCCAACGCTCTAACCACTAAGCTACAGTGCCACCCAAACTTGTCAAATATATGGCTCAAGGTGGCCCAACACACTATTAAGACACTATGTTGGTGTTTGATTTATTTTAGCAGTTACCTATACCTTTGTCATGATATTAATAACATTATATTATCACATCCATAGTCTCACAGTCGAGATGGCATATTCATATGTAAGCTATTTCTTATGTATTATAAGGCCAAACGTACAATGCTTTGTAAAATTGGTATCCTCATCACTTATTAATAAAAACATGTGAACTCTCAACGTTACGCAAACACTGCAATGGGGTAGTTATGACGCATGCTCCATATAGGAGGTGGGAAAGCACGTAGGCCTATGACCAGGGCACACAAATTCACTCATCCATTACGTAAGGGATACACACTTCCTGTAGGCACTAACTTGATAGATTTAGCATATAGATAAAATGGGAAAAAGGAAATGCATGACGTCTGCATGTGGCCCATTTAAAACTAAAAGACACACCACAGAGACAGTATTTTAGCATAATGCATAACCTCACAATATGCCAAGCAGAATTCCCAGCTTCATTCCAACACAGAAACACAGAAACAAAGTGACACAGAAACAATCGGCCATGGAAACCCAACTAAAATCCTGTAACTAACTAAACCATGTTGAGGTTACCACAAAATAGAAGTTGCGTATGTATTATCCAGAGAGGCAAGAGTGCAGTAGGGCATGTAACCAAATGTCATACAAATAAATACAAAACACTATGGCCATCTATCATACATTTTATTTATGCAATTAGGAGAAAATATTTAATCCTGGGGTTGATAATAAGAAGTTGCTTAAGTTGCTGCTGAGACTCAAAGTAAAGTACAAAAAGTATTGTTCAACAGCAATGGGTCTTTGACACAACCAAATAAATAGGTAAGTTAACTGATAAACATATAATAAGGCCTATTACTTCTTCAACTTTGCCTATTCTGTAATCTGTTCAGAAAAGTGAAGTAGAAACCTTACTCACTGGGTACACAATTAAATAACGTTGAACCAACTTGGAATAGAAGTTGAATTGACGTCTGTGCCCAGTAGGTACTTGATATAAGAAATGGGAAAAGTATATTTGACACAAACCTTACAGAGGTAGCCTACTTTATTATCACTAAAAGTACATAGGATTTACGCTGGGCATTACACAATATGTTTCTAAAATGAACAAATGTTTTCATTCATAAAACAGTGTTTTTTCCCCCCTATTTCCTCACATAATCTCAGATATTTCATTGAAAATTAAAAGTTTCACAGACAGGCACCCAGCTTAATGATGTGTGTAAAATGAGGGAAATGTTTTGCAGAAACATCCTAAACGGAAATCCAAGAAAAAACACTGTTGGCCTTCTGCAGTGTTCGTACACCCAGTCATTGAATGAAATTGTGGCATACTAAACACAATTTAAAAAAATAAAACAGTCAAATTGTCTATTCAACTAATTACTTGTACTGCATTTTCAAAATTTGAAAAAATATATTATTCAAGCTATAATTCAACCTATTCAAGCCTGCATACTAGAGTAAATATACTAATTGTTTTTCATTTAATTTCTGTAGGCCCATCTTGATTATCTATACACTACATTATTGTATTGCAAATATTTTGATCTATTTTTGGTAAATTATTCAACGTGTGTTAGAATGTGCAAGTAAGGCATTTCACTGATTCGGTTGTCAAATGGAGTGATTTCAAATGGAGAAAAAATAAGTTAAAACGGAAACACATTGTTGAGTACAAGCCTGTTGAATGCTTACAGTAATTGTTTGTAAAGTTTTGTGGTGGTTGAAATAAAGCTCCCTTAGGAAATAACGCTGTAATCGTACTAGGCTAACGTTAGAGCTCAACTTGTGATGATGCTCTGGTTAGCAACTGGAATTGAGCTTGTAACTACATTTACATTTACATTTAAGTCATTTGGCAGACGCTCTTACCAGTTATTATTATTTTTTCGCCAATTGTCGATCAAACAAACCCTTCCTCGGAAGGAAGTACATTTCAGACCTCTGCACAAGTTCGGTCCTAATGCAGTAAGCTAGATTCCCTTTGGCGGGTGAGGAGAACATAGCCTGGCCTAATAATAACAAAATAACAAGAGAGCTCCACACTTACAACCCACCTTTCTTGCTAATTGGTATGATAGGTAAAGTTCCTACTAACCGCAGCTCTAGGATAATCATGCCTTGTATTTCAGATTACAGTATCAGTTCTACCCTACCCTGTTCAAAATGACCCCAAACAGGCAATATTTGTAAAATAAATATAATATTTATATAGGGCTACTATTACCTTTGTTTTACAAGGAGCACATGTGCGCCTTGCTTTAAAATATGTAGGTGCACATAAAGAAATATAGGAGCAAAATAAAAAATATTTGAGGTAATAATACTACAATCCTTGATATTTCTAGGCTCATTGGTGCTCCTAAATATTTAGGCATATATGTCAGTTAAATGGTCGCACTATAGAGCCCTGTTAAATGTTCTAATGATTGCTGCAGGTCCCAATTGTCTTCAATTTAACCAATACATTTATTATTATTATTATTTCAGCCTGCAAATCTGGATATGGAATGTGTGATAGAGAAGTAATGAGTCAACCAAACATTCTGGCAAAGTGGAACCCAAGGACTCTGGACTGTTGCATTGACAGGAGAGTCTAAGTGTAGGCTGTAATAACAAACACAAATCTTATTTAAAATCTTTAATGTCAACAATTTCATAATAACTTGTATCTTCCAGGTTTGTGTGGTACCTTCTGTTCAACGAGCCTAGCCTGTCAGATGGTTGAGAGGTATGGCGAATGCTTGTCTCCCCCTGGTGCCAACAACTATGATGATGATGCGCACATCAATGAGAGAGAGATACAACATCCCGGTGAGATAGCTGTCTAGTACAGTGCAACAAACCTAAAACACATCTGTGTATTGTTGAACAACTATTTTTTATCATTACAGTGGTATTGCTGGACAACATAATTGCCACTTTCTAATAGCTTGGTTTGACTGTATGATTTATGTGTACTTATACAGTACAGTAGTCACCAGTAAGCAAAATATATAGATATTTGTCATCCCTCTGTATTTCTAGGGCAGCTTAATTGATGACTGGGCAGGGCGCATGTTCTGTGGACCCTGTGCTTGAAAGGAAATCCCTGAGATGGAAAGGCATTTGAGTTTTGGGGGTCTGTGCATACCTACTAAAAGAAAAACACTTTATCACTGATATTTATTATAATCCAAGGGACAGGCAAAAGATCATGACAAGGTCAGAGTCCAGGAGGTACAGAGTGGCAGGCAGGCTCGAGGTCAGGCAGTACGGTCAGGCAGGCAGGTTCAGAGTCAAAACCGGGAGAACTAGCAAACGAGAGTTAAGAAAAAGCAGACCCACGGACAACCACACTGCTTGACTTGACTTGACCAGACGAACTGGGAACACCAGAATAAATACCCAGGGACTGATGAGGAAAACGGGTGACACCTGGAGGTGGGTGGAGACAATCACAAAGGCAGGTGAAACAGATCAGGCTTGACAATCTGATGAATTCCAATTGAATAGGTCATAACATAACTTTTGTATATAGTACACAACCATAATAAATGTGTTTTTGTTTATATTCTTGCACATACAGTTGTCAATTTGACTACTGATTATTGTTTGTTGCTAAAACAATGACAAAGTAAAGTACGATTAATATACATGAGGAAATACTCGCACAGAATTTTCAACACATTTTCATAGTAATGGCAATGGATGGAGGGATGATCTTGGCTGTGGAATGCAATTTATGAATTATCGATGCCTAGTAACATCCTAAACACCAAAGAATGCCATAAACTAACTTTCTAGAAACGTTAGGTTTGTTTGTTAACCTCTAGGTACGTTTTGAAATGGAAAAGAAAAGTTTACTAAAGAGTGAACATTAAGCGTGTAAATGCATTATTTTGCAGATTATTTTATAATATTTACATTTGCTCAAGTAACTGGTTACTGTTGCTAGGTAGCTAGCTATTGACAGATAAAAGCTAGCTAGCCACAGTAACTAGCTAGTTATTCATATGATGAGCTAACTAGCCAGAAGTAAAATGGAGGCCTATATTATTTCTGTATTAATTTATATTAATTGAGCAGGGTAGTTGCAGGAAATATGTGCAACTTATTTCAAGACGCCACTACAAGAACCAAGGACTTTAGCTGGGTTTGCTGGGATTCAGAAAAAGACATGGAGCTCTGGAGTGGTATGTGGTATTTTATTAGGATCCCTATTAGCTGTTGCAAAATTATTCATTTTTTTATGCATGAATATAATTGCTCATTTCCTGCCTAAGTTTGCCCACTTTGCCAATAAAATAATCATTAAAATAATCGGCACCATCAAATGGTTTTGTGATGAATAAACCATCGGATTCAATGAAATAATTTGTCTTTCTGCCAATAATTTCACACTCCAACGTTTTTTTCTCCATCATTCTTTATATAATTGATCTTGGCTTCATAATGAAGTTTCTTCTTCTTTTTGTTGAGTTCAGTCACATAATTTCTCAATTTGCAGTAAGTCAGCCAGTCAGATGTACAGCCAGATTTATTAGCCATTCCTGCCCCATTTCTGATGGGACAATGGATTGCTGTGTCTACAGAGATGTCTGTAAACTATGGCTAGAATGGTACCTACACATTTCGATTGTTTATATACTATTTGATTAATACAAGCCAAGATGTACACTACATATTTATTTTGACAGTGAAGCTAAAACTTTTAAGGTGACTCTATATTACAGCATTTCGGTTTAAGATCAAACATGTTAACTTATATGAGACAACAGTACAGAATGTCACCTTCTATTTGAGGGTATTTTCATACATATCTGTTTTACCATTTAGAAATAAAAGGACTTTATCTAGTGCTTTCATTTTATCTAGACCCCCATTTGAAGCTGTCATATGTATTTGGACAAATTCACTTATTGTGTATTACATTTAGTCAAACGTTTCTTATTTGGTCCCATATACCTAGCACACAATGACTACATCATGCTTGTGACTACACACTTGGTGGATGCATTTGCAGGTTGTTTTGGTTGTGGTGCACAATAGAAATGAATGGTAAATAATGTATTGTGTCATTCTGGAGTCACTTTTACTGTAAATAAGAAAATAATATGTCTTTGAACACTTCTACATTCATGTGGATGTTACCATGGTTAGGGATAAGCATGAATGAATCGTGAATAATGATGAGTAAGAAAGTTACAGATGCAAAACTATAATACCCTCAATAAAATTGTGACTTCACCTGTTATTGGTAATGGCGAGATGTTAGCATGTTTTGGGGGAATCTGTAACTTTCTCACTCATCCGTATTCACAATTCATTCATGATTAGGCCTATCTGTAATCATGGTAGCATTCACATTAATGTAGAAATGTTCAGAAACATATTATATTCTTATTTACAATAATGATTTGAAAATTACTCAATACATTAGTCACAATTCTCTTCTATTGAGCAGTGCATTTGGAAAGTTTTCAGGCCCCTTGACTTTTTCCACATTAAATAGACTAAATGCCCCCCCCCCCCCCCCCCCCCTGTGGTAGCCATGCTGGTTAAGTGTGCCTTGAATTCTAAATAAATCACTGACAGTGTCACCAGAAAAGCACCCCCACACCATCACACCTCCTCCATGCTTCACGGTGGGAACCACACATGCAGAGATCATCCGTTCACCTACTCTGCGTCTCACAAAGACACTGTGTTTGGAACCAAAAATCTCAAATTTGGACTCATTAGACCAAAGGACAGATTTCCACCAGTCTAATGTCCATTTCACGTGTTTCTTGGCCTAAGCAAGTCCCTTCTTAATGGTGTCCTTTAGTAGTTTTTTTGTTGCAGCAATTCGACCATGAAGATCTGATTCACACAATCTCCTTTCAAAAGTTGATGCTGAACTGTGATGCATTTTTGGGCTGCAATTTCTGAGGCTGGTAACTCTAATGAACTTATCCTCAGCAGCAGAAGTAACTCGAGATCTTCCTTTCCTGTAGCGGCCCTTATGAGAGCCAGTTTCAAAATAGCGCTTGATGTTTTTTGCAACTGCACTTGAAGAAACTTTCAAAGTTCTTTAATGTAATGATGGACTGTCGTATCTCTTTGCTTATTTGATCTGTTCTTGCCATAATATGGCTATCTTCTTTATACCACCCCTACCTTGTCACAACACAACTGATTGGCTCAAATGCATTAAGAAGGAAAGAAATTAAACAAATTAACTTTTAAGAAGGCACACCTGTTAATTGAAATGCATTCCAGGTGACTACCTCATGAAGCTGGTTGAGAGAATGCTAAGAATGTGCAAAGCTGTCATCAAGGCAACGGGTGGCTACATTGAAGAATCTCTAAAATAAAATATATTTTGATTTGTTTAACACATTTTTGGTTACTATGTGATTCCATATGTGTTATTTCATAGTTTTGATGTCTTCAGTATTATTTTACAATCTAGAAAATAGTAAAAATAAAGAAAAACCCTTCAATGAGTAGGTGTGTCCAAACTTTAGACTGAAGTGTTCAGACCCTTTACTCAGTACTTTGTTGAAGCACTCTGGCAGCGATTACAGCCTCAAGTCTTCTTGGGTATGACGCTACAAGCTTGGCACACCTGTATTTGGGGAGTTTCTCCCATTCTTTTCTGCAGATCCTCTTAAACTCTGTCAGGTTGGATGAAGAGCGTCGCTGCACAGCTATTTTCAAGTTTCTCGATGTTCGATTGGGTTCAAGTCCGGGCTTTGGCTGGGCCACTCAAGGACATTCAGAGACTTGTCCCAAAGCCACTCCTGCATTTTCTCGGCTGTGTGCTTAGGGTTGCTGTCCTGTTGTAAGGTGAACCTTCGCCCCAGTCTGAGGTCCTGAGCGCTCTGGAGCAGGTTTTCATCAAGGATCTCTCTGTACTTTGCTCCATTCATCTTTCCCTCGATCCTGACTAGTCTCCCTGTCCCAGCCTCTGAAAAATATCCCCACAGCATGATGCTGCCAACACCATGCTTCACTGTAGGAGTGGTGCCAGGTTTCCTCCAGATGTGACGCTTGGCATTCAGGCCAAAGAGTTCAATCTTGGTTTCATCAGACCAGAGAATCTTGTTTCTCATGGTCTGAGAGTCCTTTAGGTGCAAACTCCAAGAGGGCAAACTCCAAGAGGGCTGTCATGTGCCTTTAACTGAGGAGTGGCTTCTGTCTGGCCACTCTACTCTCTGATTGGTGGAGTGCTGCAGAGATGGTTGTCCTTCTGGAAGGTTCTCCAATCTCCACAGATGAACTCTGGAGCTCTGTCAGAGTGACCATCCGGTTCTTGGTCACCTCCCTGACCAAGGCCCTTTTTCCCCAAATGTTCAGTTTGGCCAGGCGGCCAACTCTAGGATGATTCTTGGTGGTTCCAAACTTCTTCCATTTAAGAATGATGGAGGCCACTGTGCTCTTGGGACCTTCAATGCTGCAGACATTTTTTGGTACCCTTGCCCAGATCTGTGCCTCGGCACAATCCTGTCTTGGAGCTCTACGGACAATTCCTTCGTCCTCGTGGCTTGGTTTTTGCTGTGACATGCACTGTCTAGTGTGGGACCTTATATACAGTGCCTTCAGAAAGTATTCAGACCCCTTGACTTTTCCACATTTTGTGACGTTACAGCCTTATCCTAAAATGTATTAAATATTTTTTTCTCAACAATCTACACACAATACCCTATAATGACAAAGCGAAAACAGGTTTTTAGAAATGTTTGCAAATGTATTCAAAATTAAAATACCCTATTTACATAAGTATTCGGACCCTTTGCTATGAGACTAGGAATTGAGCTCAGGTGCATCCTGCTTCCATTAATCATCCTTGAGATGTTTCTACAACTTCATTGGAGTCCACCTGTGGTAAATTAAATTGGTTGGACATGATTTGGAAAGGCACACACCTGTCTATATAAGGTCCCACAGTTGACAGTGCATGTCAGAGCAAAAACCAAGCCATGAGGTCTAAGGAATTGTCCCTAGACCTCTGAGACATGGAACAGGTAGGTTCGCTGGACCTTATTCATGGTTCCTTCACGTGTAATTATTAGGCAATTAAGTCAAGGTCAGAATATTGCGTATCTGTAGACACACCTCTGCCACACCTTAATTTATTCATTTATTATATAGTGGGTGAATTGCATGCTATTCTCATACTTAAATTCAAGGTCAGAATATGCAGAGAAAAGCGCATAAAAAGAGGATTACGTTCTATTTACTCTTGCTTAACTTGGGTCAGAATCTGGGCCTGAATGAATATGGTAAAATACATTAAGTGCATTCATTTTCAAACGGATATGTATGGAAACACCTTAAAATAAAATGTGACATTATGTACTGTCGCCTCATCTAAAACATTTGTCTAATCCAAAATGCTGGAGTATAGAGCCAAGTAAAAAGTTTTAGCTTCACTGTCCATATATGGTACATTTACAGAGGAGTGTAATTGGGTCGGTTTCATTCATCCTTTACTTGCCTGTCCATTCATGCCAACAGGTCTCTGGACTTTTCTGTCCATGCATTCAGGCCGTTAAGATGTCATCTGTGTCCTGTAAACCAGCCCTTTGTGTTATCTGTCTCATCCTCACCCTGTCAGGGCCAGCACTAGTCAGGGTTTAGGGACTGATCGTTATAGGCCTACGACATAGGACTGTGAGATGTTGATATCACCTTAGCCACCCTAATAATATGTTGATTTCGACAGGGAACTATTTGCGATGATTGGTGTATGACTGCTTTCTGCGAACCATGTGTTCAATGCCAAATCGTTTGTGAAGTCAATAAGGAGATTCCTAACTGAACAGAGCCGGAAAGTGAATGCTGATCCCCAAAGTGTTGTCTTCCGCACCTTGTTATGAAAATGTTCATTAAATTGTTTCAGTGAGGAGCCTCAAGTTTTTGTACAAGAAACGTATTATGGTTACATTAGGACTTTTGTCATCTGAAGACTATGCCTGCAAGTCAAACTTTTTATGTGAGCACAACCCTTTAGCCAAATCCTCAGCAGTAAGAAAAAACAAGACACAGTACCATGTGACGGTCAGATGTATACAATGTGTAATATAACTTACAGTATTTTACTATTTATGATAAGTCTGTTATTACCAGATTATGGCTAATTTAAATATATTCAACTACCAGTTGTTTATATAAAAATTAAAAGAAATGTGAAATAAGTACTACACAAGAATAGTTCAGAAAGTTCTTGTATTATTATTGTATTGCTAGATATTACTGCACCATTGGAGCTAGAAACATAAGCATTTCGCTGCACCTGCGATAATATCTGCAGAACTGTATACGTGACCAATAAACTGATTTGAAAGCCGGTCTTTGACTTAACCAACAAGCACTGAGTTCAATCAAAATACTAATAAAGTTACAAAATATCCAGTTAACCACAACTAATTCCTGTGGCAGGACTTTTGGACCATTTCAAATCTAATGTTATTTGTCACGTGCTTCATAAACAACAGGTGTAGACTAATACCGAAATGCTTACTTCTCAACAATGCAGAGCGAGAAAAAGAAATCATTGAAAAATAATAATGAGGAATAAATGCATAAGTGACATTACACTTATGCTGTGGATGCAGAGATGCGTTTCGAAAGTCCATTTGTTTTAAATTCTCCACTGTCTAACTGCCTGCAATGTCAAGAAAACGTTGGCGGTACATTCACACCTGTTCACTCCTCATCCCATGGGAATTTTATGTTTGTTCCGTTCATTTCCTCTTTTAGGACAGCTGTGAATTTGAAATCCTGCTCAGGACTGAAATGATTTTTCCAGTCTCCAGCAACTCCTGAAAGAACAAGGTGAATGTGCTTTAATTGAACAGTGAAATATATGGAAGCAAAAAGTGGTTGCAGTAGCGCATGATGGGAGAACATTGTACTACTAGCAGCATTCTGGGTTCCTATCCCACTGCAGGGAGTGATTACCCCCTATCTTGCCAGTTTCCACTACCTTTTCGAAGGAAGGTGGACTTGCTGCTATCCATGATCTCCTGTGGCACCAGGGAGTAGTTTGACATTGCATTTAACTTCATGTTGCTGAAACAGCAGTGGTTGGCTACACGATCCAGAGTTTCTTCACTTAGGTCCCGACCAAGGAACCGTGAGAGGCGTTCCAGCACTCCCCGCAGGTCCTTCAGGAGAGAAACAGACATATGTAAGCAGTTTGGCCTGGGGTTAGCCTAGTTCATTATCAGTCTGGTCCCACAGGGTTGAGGCGGTTTGCATTGATTGGTGATTTACCTTGACCATTTCTTCATAGGTAATGTATAGGATTCTGTCTCCCAGATCTGAATTTCGCCAGCTTTTCACATGGTCTGTCCACTTCCCAAACAACACTGTGTAGATAAACAAATGTTAATTACAATCAAACCCAGTTACCCTCTTCTTTAGTATGGGCATCAAAAGGTTCATCACATTTATTTATATATCCTAGCATTTTTCACCTTGCCCAGAGAGAAACTTATTTAGAAACTCATCAAAAGTCCCAGGGTCATCCAGGAAACTGGCCATCTTGTGGAAGTGAAATGATGACACCATAACATCTTTTGGGTTCCGGGTAACATAGATGATCTAAATGAAAGCAAATAAAGTCTTAAATATGAAATCCATAGACAAACTTTCAAGAGCCCAGTGTGATAGCTAAATTATAAGTTAATTACATTGCATGTAGGCACATTTTTCCAATTGTTTTATTCATTTGCAATGCTGAAGTCAGTCCATTAAACATACTGCAAGAGTCTCTTCAGTTGTTACTGTCTAGTAGTTGCTCTCAGTTCCTGGATCAGGGCCCTACCTTGGCTTTGGAGGTGAAGAAGGAGGGGGGCATGAGATGGTAGGGCATATGAGAGACCATTGCCCGTGGTGAGGGCAGACGGTCCAGAACTAGGGCTGCTCGTGTCTCCTCCAGCCAGGGAACCCGGTCCCAGTTGGGAATAGTTTGCACTGGAGTAAGGTCTCCTCCATTTAGGACTAAAGGTACAATCTCTTGCATCCATGTGGTGCCTGGGAAACATTACCTTAATTAGTTATTGTAAGTAAGTCCTATTATAGTAATAAAAAACACACATGACATATTTTCTTTCCTCTGACAAGTTTTTGGGATGTAAAAATGTCCAACTGCAATGCCTGGGAGACTAAACTGCATTGGTGTAAACTACTTAAATAGTACTTTAAAGTATGTTTTACTTAAGTCGTTTTATAGGGGCATCTGTACTTTACTATTTATATTTTTGACAACTTTTACTTCACTACATTCCTAAAGAAAGTATTGTACTTTTTACTTTATACATTTTCTCCGACAGCCAAAAATACTACATTTTGAATGCAGCAGGGCAGGAACATCTTGAAATTCTTGCCCTTATCAAGAGAACACGTGTCATTCCTACTGCCTCTGGTCTGGCTGACTCACTGAACACAAATGCATCTTTTGTAGATAACGTCTGAGTGTTTGAGTGTGCCCTTGGCTATCCGTACATTTTAAAAACAATAAAAGCCATCTTCTTTGATTAATATAAGGAATTTGAAATTATTTAAACTTTTCCTTTCGATACTTAAGTATATTTTAGAAATTAGATTTACTTTTGATACTTACGTATATTTAAAATCAAATACATTTAGACTTTTACTCAAGTAACGTTAGTATTGTACTAGGTGACTTTCACTTTTATTTTAGTAACTTTCTATTAAGGTATCTACTTTTACTCAAGTTTGACAATTTGGTACTTTTCCACCACTACTAAACTTTAAATGACATGAAGCCATACTAACGTTAGAGTACAGTATGTTCTTACCAGACTTGGGGTAAGTCACTGAGAAAATATCTTCATCTTCAACTTTAATTTCCTCCGCGTATTTAAAACTTTCAAAAGAGTGAGTTTCTTTCGGGCACAAAAGACCGTGATAAACGATATAATTTCCATCATTCGCCATACTTAAACACAATTTACAGAGTTAAAGTAAAGTATGCTAATTTTCGGTAAAAAAACAATGTCTGCGTGTCAGTAAAGTGGGAGGGAAGTGCATTCCTTTTGTGCAATTTGTGCGCAGATGCCAAAACATTGTAACAATTCACTCAGCCGATAGCAGCATTATTCATTGACAATAATACACTAATAATAAGTAATTCATAATAATTAAAATAATTGCTCATACTAATATTACTACTAATAATACAATAATACAAATGTTGAATAGATAGATTTGGACCCATCCCAAGATGCAGTGCCAACACCAAAATTGGTTAATATTATGTAATGTATGAAAATTATGTCAAGTTGTTGATCCCTGGATTTGAAGAAGGTGCCTCAAAGTTGGCAGATCACACTGAGATATGGAAATCTGTTGCATACATTACCTGATTTGGGGTAAGTAATGGCAAACACATCGCTGTCCTGAACTTTGAAATCATTGGCATATTTCAGACTCTCCTCATTGTGAACCACAGTTGGTAACAAAATTCCATGGTGAAGAAAGTACCTGTCTGATGCCATGGAACACACTCAGGTATAGCCTGCAGTAAAGTTCTGCCAGTTCAGCCCTGACCTAGAGGCATATGTTTAATGCATCAATGCAAATGTGAGAGGAAAGAATCCCACCCCCTCTTGTAGCTCTTTCTTGCAATGGGGTCTTTGTATAGGGCAGAATCACCCAGAGAAGGGCTTGATGGGATGGATGGTCCCTGCAGGAGCAGTAAACCCAATACAAGAAAGGAAGAAGTGTTTGTAAACATTGTCACTGTCTCAATTTATTCCCCACAGCGAAAGGGTATGCAAACAATGAGACATCCCACCTAATGTTGCAACCATTACAAATAGGTCTACGTGGCCAATGAATAACAAGGAGAAGCACAGCACTCTCCATAATATTTTAAATACCTTTACTGCTATGGGATGATCAGTTGAACAGCTTAAAAAAGTGTGATATGTTTCGCCATGGCCTTCTACATTGTTGCAGGAGGAGCTATCATTTGTCTGTCCAGAAGACTGAGTTCACCTCACTCCTGTTCCTTCACAATAATGTTATTATGTATGAACTGAACAGCTCTTGTATTGTGATGTAATGCAGCCAGGCCTAACTGAAACTGACTAGCAGATACTGTAGGTCAGTCATTCTGACTAGGACTCACTCAATGGAGCCTTTGTCCAGGGCAGAACTATAAGTCTGGGGCAGAATGCCAGAGAGAGGGCCTGAGAGATAGGATATGGCCCTGTGTTTGCCATCCTGTAATTTAGGCTACATTTATACAAGCAGCCCATTTCTGATAATTTCCACTAATAGGCCTTTTGACCAATCAGATCAGTTCTGAAGAAGATCTGATCCCAAGAGCTTAAATATGGCAGAGTTAAGATGCCACATACCAAGACATTCAAATCTGTTGCATGAACTTCCTTGTAAAAAATAAAATATATGTAATGGCTTCCTCTTCCCATACATTTACAGGATTGACCATGTGCCTCTTGGCTGAAAAGCATGCTACATTACATGAGTGTAATGCAGGATTAACAAAGTTCTGGTTTAGCAGGGGCCTGTTTAGAAGGGTGTAGCGTACCTTACAAAATAATCCTACAGGAATCTTGTAGGACTTTTAGTTAGGGGTTAGAGAATGTTCAGATATAAATGTATTATGTAAAACAGAAAAGATAGTGTCAGGTAGAATGTAATCGTGTTGGCTCAGTTTCTTACATTTATATAGGAATGTTTTACTTCACTGAATACAGCCCAAGTCCCCGGTCACCATAGTGTAGCGCCAACAATCACAAAGCATGAGACCTTTTTGAAGTGAGGGAGAAAACAGGTTGGTCAATAGGCTTCTACACAGACTAGACTGGTCAACAGGTTTCTACATAGACTAGACTGGTCAACAGGTTTCTACACAGACTAGACTGGTCAACAGGTGTCTACACAGACTAGACTGGTCAACAGGTTTCTACACAGACTAGACTGGTCAACAGGTGTCTACACAGGCTAGACTAGTCAACAGGTGTCTACACAGACTAGACTGGTCAACAGGTTTCTACACAGACTAGACTGGTCAACAGGTGTCTACACAGACTAGACTGGTCAACAGGTTTCTACACAGACTAGACTGGTCAACAGGTGTCTACACAGACTAGACTGGTCAACAGGTGTCTACACAGACTAGACTAGTCAACAGGTGTCTACACAGACTAGACTGGTCAACAGGTTTCTACACAGACTAGACTGGTCAACAGGTGTCTACACAGACTAGACTGGTCAACAGGTTTCTACACAGACTAGACTGGTCAACAGGTGTCTACACAGACTAGACTGGTCAACAGGTGTCTACACAGACTAGACTGGTCAACAGGTTTCTACACAGACTAGACTGGTCAACAGGTGTCTACACAGACTAGACTGGTCAACAGGTTTCTACACAGACTAGACTGGTCAACAGGTTTCTACACAGACTAGACTGGTCAACAGGTTTCTACACAGACTAGACTGGTCAACCAACAGGTTTCTACACAGACTAGACTGGTCAACCAACAGGTTTCTACACAGACTAGACTGGTCAACCAACAGGTTTCTACACAGACTAGACTGGTCAACCAACAGGTTTCTACACAGACTAGACTGGTCAACCAACAGGTTTCTACACAGACTAAACTGGTCAACCAACAGGTTTCTACACAGACTAAACTGGTCAACAGGTTTCTACACAGACTAAACTGGTCAACATGTTTCTATACAGACTAGACTGGTCAACAGGTGTCTTCACAGACTAAACTGGTCAACAGGTGCTTACACAGACTAGACTGGTCAACAGGTGTCTACAGACTAGACTGGTCATGAAGTTTCTATACAGACTAGACTGGTCAACAGGATTATATACAGACTAGACTGGTCAACAGGTTTCTACACAGACTAGACTGGTCATGAAGTTTCTATACAGACTAGACTGGTCAACAGGATTATATACAGACTAGACTGGTCAACAGGTTTTTAGACTAAACTGGTCAACAGGTTTACACAGACTAAACTGGTCAACAGGTTTACACAGACTAAACTGGTCAACAGGTTTTTACACAGACTAGACTGGTCAACATGTTTCTATAAAGACTGGTCAACAGGCGTCTACACAGACTAGACTGGTCAATACATTTCTATGCAGACAACAGGTTTCTACAAAGACTAGACTGGTCATGAAGTTTCTATACAGACTAGACTGGTCAACAGGATTATATACAGACTAGACTGGTCAACAGGTTTCTATACAAACCAGACTAGTCATTTTAAGGCTAACTAGAAGGGGAACAAATCTATTATCTCCGGCATGAATTAAAAGTGGCATTCCGGTGGTAGGTGTGGACAGTTGATTCTTCCAATTGGAAAGGCAATATGTGTGGGAATCTGGACACAAGATTATTCATCATTCCTGGACATGCCCACTACTGTACAGACACCAAGTCACCATAGAAATCAGCAGAATTGGGCCCCACAGTACAAAATAGGGTTTGTAGTAACAATAGGTCAGTTGTGACAGCAAGTCAGGTTTGATTTGATTATCTCCCTACAACACCACACATAAAGCTCTCATACGAGGAGCCCGAACTACACCTCAATGTTGAGTACAAATTTGACCTCTATCTCCTGCCTTCTGTAAATATACTATACAAAATCAAATTAAAACATTGTCTATCGTATGTAATAAGCACACTGTGCTCAATAAAAAGTAGCATATTAAGTCATTTATTGGCCATTCACTCACACCTCACTAAGTTTCCATAGTGTAGGATAACCCACTGCTACCATGTTTTATGTAATCTTACGACAACATAAGTACGCCATTATGCTGCTTCAGTCATGTGACAAGTGCACCAACATTTGTATTTCATCATGTCGAATGAGATTAAGTTAATAACTTTCATATCTGCAGTAATGCAGGTGAGCACACAGTAACAACAGTATTGTACCATCAGCTTAAATGTCAAAGTAGTTTAGTAACTGTATGACAACGCTTAAGAGGCATCCACTTTCATCCACTTGTTATAAATACTCAATCTACCGTACTAATTCAGCACAATAATAAATCATACATAAAAAAGTAGTATCATAACATTAAAAAAAGTCAAATCATGAATGCTCACATTCCTGCCCTCTTTCTGAGCGATACAAAATTAATCTTTACAGGCAAAGTCTGGTTGAAAGGCCCTGTGTGTGTGTGTTAAAGACCCTCTTTGTTTGGGATTCCAGCCAGTCTCAGTTACTGTGCACCAGTGTGACGAAGAGGAAGAGAGAACAGAGGGAGATGGATCCAGTGAGCACCGCCTTCACCAGGAGGGCTGTCCAGCTCCCCAGCAGGAACACATGGACAAACAACCTGAGAGAAGTTAGAGGACAGAGGAGAAAATGAGTAGCTATGTTTGATAGCTAGATGTGTAGCTATGTTTGATACCAATATGTTGACTACTATGTAACTGATTGTTGCTAACATCATATAATCACGATGGATTATGACATGAACTTGGAGGCGTTATGGTTTTTTCAATAATGTATTGTTTCTTTAAAAAAATAGGGGTTGGTCATCCAGACCATTACACAACTGTAGCTATCAGTGTTTATAATGACCTCCAGCGGTGTACAGAAAAACTTCAGTTCCCTCCCCAGAACAGATGAGCAGTATGAGCTGAAAACCAGCTCTGTGAGGATGACCATTTCTACAGTATGCAGTTCCACAGGTCCCTTCCCTGGGTACATTGAAGTATGTGATACTCACTCCATGAGGAAGGCCTTGTATACACACAGCCCTAGCAGTACAGTCACAGGCAGACGGAAGCTCTTCGGGAGGTCGTACCGCGTGAACATCCACACCACTGCTGCCATGGCGATATAGTGCACCTGAAGGAGAACGCGACACCGAATTTCCTTAGAAACTATACATCTTCCAAGCCCTCCACAGGAAATGTAATGGTGATGAGTATTCATTATCTAAGTATTTATTGGAAGTCAAAATAAATGTCTATTTGATTCAGCAGTATAAGTGTCAGTGCAAGGGGATTTACCAGGCTGATGTTGGAGTCGAAGCTCATCTGTATGTACTTTGAGTCAAACTCAATGCCTCTGGCACCCACCCATAAAGGTATACACCTGGATGACAGGGCAAGAGGATTAAATACAAGAGACAGCATTGCAAATAAACATAATGGCAAATATACTAGTGAGCTTGGGTAGTGAATGACTATAATCTACACATAAATGAATGTGAATCTGGAATGCACCCAAAGAGATTGAAAGAGAAACAGCAGGTAGACAGAGAAAGATAGAGAAAGAGAATGTACCTTGACATAACGAGCTCTGCTGTGGACCATCCCATCGCTGCCACCATTATCTTGTACTCTCCCTTCCCTGCGTTCCTGGACATGACCAGATGCAGGCCCAGAAGGTCTGCTAGGTCCACCGTGGCCTTCATAAACTCACCAACAAAGTCATACACACCAGCTCCTCCCTCCCATGTGGGGAAGAAAGTGGCTAGAAATAGCATCTGGAACAGAGACATTGTTCATTTTATTTTTTATTGTCACATACACAGGATAGGTGCAGTGAAATGTCTTGTTTTACAGGGTCAGCCATAGTATTACAGCACCCCTGTAGCAAATTAGGGTTAACTGGCTTACTCAAGGGCACATTTTCACCTTGTCGGCTCGAGTATTCAAATCAGCGACCTTTTGGTTACTAAACACTAGGCTACCTGCCACCTTAGTAGGATACATATTACTATACTAGTAATAACTAACAACTAGTAAGCTACATTAATAATCAAGCAGTTTTTAGTCTGCATCCCAATGTGATCGATCATCAGTTCCTTTGACAGAATGATGATATTTTTATTGCTTTTCAGAAAACAGACAGTTTGGACAGTCAATGCTCACCTTGCATAGCTGCACAAATAAGTAGGTAGCTCCTGCTTGAACACATCTCCAGAATGCATTGTATTCTGACCTATAATATGGATAAAGAAAGACACATCTGTACACTAGAATGGTTTGAACATGGTTGCCAAGAGTGGCAGGAGGATTGGCTGACCTCTCAATCTGCTGACATTTCCATGTAGATTATTACATTTCACCCTCATATATATATATATATATATTATATATTTGGCAACAGGGACTGTAGTGACACCTCTTGCACTGAGATGCCGTGCCTTCGACTGCTGCGCCACTCGGGAGCCCAATAAGGGTGACTAGCTAGTGAACAGATCATACAAAAATACATGTTTAGTAGCTAAATGTACGGGGTCAACTAACAAATTAATCTAATGCTAATGCAGTTTATATAGTATGAGAGGTGCTGATATTTACAGTCCACTGCACTTGTAGGTGATAAAGTAGGGGAAATAAGCCAAGGCAATGCAATTCCCGAAATGAAATAGCGTCATATTGCCAGGGAGTCCAACACTGGCGAATTCTCCAACGAGTCTGAAGGAATGGAGACATTATAGCTATTAGCTAGCAACAATTATTGACACAATATTAGCTACTTAACGTTAGTTATTTAAGATTTATGAAGCATTGGAGCAGATAATCTGAAAGGAAACATTACTTGCTAGCGTCCTCTCTTCCTGCACACTCAAAAGGCTGATTATGTGCAAGGCCTAACATATTTATTAATTAAGTATTATAAATTGAAATCTGTTAGATAAGTTAACTGCATATAAATAACACACGTCTAAATGAAGATCAGCACGAATCATTCAGAAATACCTGTATTTACTCAGGTTGACAGAGGGATTATTGAGATGCTAATGCTGGTTTGCTAACTCGTTGGATGAAGAACGGAAACTAGTTGTCCACTAGTTACCACAGCCTGTATCGTAGAAAATTCGTAAAATCAAAGAAAATGCGTTTTGGTATTAATTTAGGGTTAGGCATACGAGTAGCAGTGTGGATTGAGTAAGGTTCCAAGTCAGATTTTAAGAAGATAAATTGTAGAAATAGGCGGAATTAATAACTTTGTGACTGTGGTAACTAGTGACGACTCGGAAACTACCAAAGTCCTACCTTTAAATGATTCCGCTATCCCTTGATGTCTCCGATCCTATCGCTCGTTTGCTAGCGTTTTAGGAGAAGTACTCAAAGAGGGTCTTGTAAAGCAAATAGACGGAACGACAGAACGGAGTCACCATGGTTAACACTAATATTTGCAGAGCAGGACTTCGGCAGTTTCTGCAAAGATGGTTTAGTATGAAAAGGTTTAAAAACTCGGTGGTTTTTGTTGTTCATGCAATGAGTAAATAGTTCCTGCATCGTCATTGACATGACAAATACAACTAATGACAATTTATAAGTTTAAGGATATTTGCAGCACTATAGCTAGCCTGGACATCCGCAAGTAGGCGCTATTCGCCACTAACAAACGACGTTAGCAATAATAGCGCCATCTGGCGGCAGCAGTGCCACACTATTTGTAGTAGTCTAACGTCATTGAGTTAAAGAACCAGTGCAGTCAAAAACGTTGTTTGAAAAATATTTCCAAACTATGAGCTTGGAATAGTACTCTGAAAACGGTCAAATTATGATAATGCACTTTTAGTGTAAGAGCTGTTTGAAAAGACAGCCTGAAATGTCAACTTCATTTGGTGGGATGAAGTTTGTCTGCTCTTGCTAAGAAACACTTTGTTTTAAATTAAAATGGTCAAAAAGAAACAATCACAGTAAGGTACTTAATTTTTACCCAGAAATAATTTGATGTTGGACAAGTAATCAAAAGGTTGCAAGTTCAAATCCCCAAGCTGACAAGGTACAAATCTGTCGTTCTGCCCCTGAACAGGCAGTTAACCCACTGTTCCTAGGCCATCATTGAAAATAAGCATTTGTTCTGAACTGACTTGCCTAGTGAAATAAAGGTAAAATAAAAATATGTAAAAAAAGTACAACGATGCTATAATAACGTTCTAAAAATAATGGGTGTTGTGGTTTTTCATGTGAACAGTGTTGAATGCAGAAAATGTACCACCAGTCATTTGGTTTACCTTATGCAACAATATTTGCCCTGCGATTCCCGCTAGGGCAGGATAAAATAAATTGCAATAGTGGACTTCCAGATAGCTTTCAGAATCCATTTGCATATGTCGATGGAGAGTTGACACTTGACTGAGAAACTGTCAGTTCCATAGCCTTACACCAAATACATTTTGTCATAGAACCTGTCTGAGAAGTCATCCAGTGCAATGTGCACAACCAGATTGGCAAATTCAATATCAATCATGTTTGACTCCTGGTCCTAGGTACCAACATGGTATGCAGACTTTTGTTCCAGCAGAGTATTAAAACTGTGGCCTGGCTAAAGCATCAGCTATTAAAACAGAAGTTTAGGGAATAACATTTGTTTCATTATAATTTTCACCAAACTGATGCAAATGTGCATCAAATTAAGTCTTATCGTGTCAGTATTGTTACAAACACATTATCATACAATTGTCACTTTATAATGCATCATCTTCGTGTTCTGCATCCTGTTGATTATCTTAAATGCAGATGACGACTTATTTGCCATTGTGTGAAAACATGTTCTTATAACACTGGCAAACAGGAAACTTGAACAACAACAAGGCAAGACAGAGACATTTGTAAAGATTCTACAGAAGTATTATTTTTTTAGTTACAATAGCTTGTCTTTCTCACTTGACTCTTAAACTAGAAATCTTTAACACCAATATTACATGGTAACAGCCAGTATGGAAACATCTACGGCAATGCTCTGGGAAGACACAGAAACTCATACTGTCAAGTCAAAACAGTCTCAAAGTGGGACTTTTTCATTAAAGAAAAAACAAATACTCGTACACACAGCCTACTACAGAGACTAAGTTGTTGGCTGGGGGTACTAGGGGTGTGACACTGGAGGGTGTGAGTGCATGTAAAAGGGGGGTGCGTCCCATTGCAGCTTTCTGGAGACGGAAAGTTACTCCTTAGAATGCATGTACAGCAACAGGTCAGCGACGCGGTGGCTGTAGCCAAACTCATTGTCATACCTGGGGAAACAGACAGACAGAGAGAGTCATAGTTTAGTTGAGGGCTGAGAAAAACCAAAAAGGGGTCCAGCGTTAGCAGGGGAGAAACTATAGAATTAGAATGCAGAATGATTGAATATTTACTCTAATTCTAAAGGGAGGAACTTACCAGGAAATGAGTTTGACAAAGTTGTCGTTGAGGGAGATACCGGCGCCAGCATCAAAGATGGAGGAGTGGGTGTCTCCAATGAAGTCAGAAGACACAACCTGGTGGGACAGGAAATATGAAAAGTGAGAAACCCACCAACAGAACAGCTGCAATATACAGAGATCTATGTAATCTAGGAGCCCTGCTTTTAAACTACAACTTGCTAATAACACATCATATAATTGCCAGTTAAACTGAGCTCTACTGGCACCTCTGCTCATATTTCATGTTGACATACATATTTTGTAATTAACTTACAGAGTCCTCAGTGTACCCCAGGTATCCCTTCATGGGTCCTTCGGCGGCCTTCTTGACAGCCTCCTTGATCTCAGCATAGCTACCGGGCCGGGACAGGCGGCAGGTTAGGTCCACCACTGACACGTCAGCCACGGGCACACGGAAGGCCATGCCAGTCAGCTTGCTGACAGAGAGAAGGCTCACATCAGCACTTATATAAGCAGTCTTTTTCATCAAGCACACATCTGCATTCAGCATCTTTGATAAGTAGCAGGCACAATCATATAAATGTATGCAAACACACCCACCCCAGGAGGCTGTTGAGGGGAGGATGGCTCATAATAATGGCTGGAATGGAGTCAATAAAATGGCATCAACCACATGGAAACCATGTGTTTGATGTCATTTCAACCGGCCTCCTGTGACACACACACACTGACCCATTGAGCTCAGGGATGACCTTGCCCACAGCCTTGGCAGCTCCGGTGGAGGCAGGAATGATGTTCTGGTGGGCACCACGGCCATCGCGCCATGCCTTGGCAGAGGGGCCGTCCACCGTCTTCTGGGTGGCGGTGTAGGCGTGGACTGTGGTCTGAGAGGAGGAGTAGAGAGAGAGAAAAAGAAGGGAAAGATGAGCATGGGTTCCATAGAGTCAGTGGATGTGGATCAATATGGATCAAAGGACAAAAAGACATTCAGATGCTCCCTGCATGCTGGTCATGAAGATGCATTGACAGATAGTCTAATGGAAGAAAAACACTGACCATGAGGGCCTCCTCGATGCCGAAGTTGTCGTGGATGACCTTAGCCAGGGGGGCCAGGCAGTTAGTCGTGCAAGATGCATTACTGTGGATGACCATAGAGAATTACAATAGATCACCACCTCCGATAAATCAATTATACTAGCGTTATTAAAGGTTGACTATTCTTGAGAAGAGTTCGCCCTTTGACCATGCATGTATTGGTCAGGAATAAAGGGACTCACCTGACGATGGTCATGCTGGAGGGGTCGTACTTGTCCTCGTTGACTCCCATGACGAACATGGGGGCGTCGGGGGAGGGGGCAGACACAACCACCCGCTTGGCACCACCCTGGATGTGGGACTGTGAAAACAGAAAAGAAAACACATTGAGAAAGTCTCAAATCTTGCATGCACATCATATTGAATGTTTGTGTCTAGATCTGACTGGTCCTAATACACTTGAGAACTGTTGAAAGTCTTTAGAGTTTCATAGGTTTATTTTGACAAAGTACATTAGGGTCACTTATTTGGCTGTTGCAAGGCCTTGGTGAGCGCAATAGTTATCAGTGCTTGACGGGGACACACGAGTGTCAGTGTCTTTCGTGTGTCTGGGTACTGCTACTTACAGAGGCCTT
Source organism: Oncorhynchus masou masou (assembly GCF_036934945.1). Taxonomy (NCBI): domain Eukaryota; kingdom Metazoa; phylum Chordata; class Actinopteri; order Salmoniformes; family Salmonidae; genus Oncorhynchus; species Oncorhynchus masou. The sequence goes on from NC_088240.1 coordinate 72,687,387, forward strand.
GTCAATGCTGAGGAAGACTCCGGTGGACTCAACGACGTAATCGGCACCGGCGTTACCCCATGGGATCTCATGGGGCTTCATACTAATGGGGAGAGAGATATTAAGGAAAGCTTTGACTATGTACAGACTCAGTGAGCATAGCCTTGCTATTGAGAAAGGCTGCTGTAGGCAGACCTGGATCTCAAGAGAAGACAGACTAAGTGCACACTGCTCACAAAATAATGAAGTGGAAACTGAGCTGCACTTCCTAACCTTCTGCCAAATGTATGACCAGAGACACATATTTCCCTCAGATTGCACAGACCCACATAGAATTCGAAAACAAATCCAGTTTTGATAAACTCCCATATCTATTGGGTAATATACCACAGTAGAGGTCGACCGATTATGATTTTTCAACGCCGATACTGATTATTGGAGGACCAAAAAAAGCCGATACCGATTAATCAGCCATTTTTTACAATTTATTTGTAATAATGACAATTACAACAATACTGAATGAACACTTATTTTAACTTAATATAATACATCAATAAAATCAATTTAGCCTCAAATAATGAAACATGTTCAATTTGGTTTCAATAATGCAAAAAACAAAGTGTTGGAGAAGAAAGTAAAAGTGAAATATGTGCAATGTAAGAAAGCTAACGTTTAAGTTCCTTGCTCAGAACATGAGAACATATGAAAGCTGGTAGTTCCTTTTAACATGAGTCTTCAATATTCTCAGGTAAGAAGTTTTAGGTTGTAGTTATAGGAATTATAGGACTTTCTCTATACATTTGCATTTCATTAACCTTTGACTTTTGGATGTTCTTATAGGCACTTTAGTATTGCCAGTGTAACAGTATAGCTTCAATCACTCTCCTCGCTCCTACCTGGGCTCGAACCAGGAACACGTCGACAACAGACACCCTCGAAGCAGCGTTACCCATGCAGAGCAAGGGGAACAACCACTCCAAGTCTCAGAGCGAGTGACGGTTGAAACACTATTAGCGCGCACCCCGCTGACTAGCTAGCCATTTCACGTCGGTTACACCAGCCTCATCTCGGGAGTTGATAGGCTTGAAGTCATAAAACAGCGCAATGCTTGAAGCACAGCGACGCGCTACTGGCAAAATGCATGAAAGTGCTGTTTGAATGAATGCTTAGGAGCCTGCTGGTGCCTACCATCGCTCAGTCAGACTGCTCTATCAAATCAGACTTAATTATAACACACAGAAATACGAGCCTTCGGTCATTAATATGGTTGAATCCGGAAACTATCATCTCAAAAACAAGACATTTATTCTTTCAGTGAAATACGGAACCGTTCCGTATTTGATCTAATGGGTGACATCCATAATTCTAAATATTCCTGTTACATTGCACAACCTTCAATGTTATGTCATAATTACGTAAAATTCTGGCAAATTAGGCGGCCCAAACTGTTGCATATACACTGACTGCGTGCAATGAACGCAAAAAGTGACAATTTCACCTGGTTAATATTGCCTGTTAACCTGGATTTCTTTTAGCTAAATATGCAGGTTTAAAAATATATACTTCTGTGTACTGATTTTAATAAAGGTATTGATGTTTATGGTTTGGTACATTGGAGCAACGACAGTCCTTTTTCATGAATACGCACCGCAGGACACGCTAGATAAACTAGTAATATCAAACATGTGTAGTTAACTAGTGATTATGATTGATTGATTGTTTTTATAAGATAAGTTTAATGCTAGCTAGCAACTAACCTTGGCTTACGGCATTCGTGTAACAGGCAGTCTCCTTGTGGAGTGCAATGTAATCAGGTGGTTACAGCGTTGGACTAGTTAACTGTAAGGTTGCAAGATACCAATTTGTAAGTCGCTCTGGATAAGAGCGTCTGCTAAATGACTTAAATGTAAATGTAAGATTGTATCCCCCGAGCTGACAAGGTATAAATCTGTCGTTCTGCCCCTAAACGAGGCAGTTACCCCACCGTTCCCTGGCCGTCATTGAAAATAAGAATGTGTTCTTAACGGACTTGCCTAGTTAAATAAAGATAAAAAAAAAAACACCTTTTATTATTTCAATACATTTTTAAAAATTGGCCAAATCGGTCTCCAAAAATACCTATTTTCGATTGTTATGAAAACTTGAAATCGACCCTAATTAAACGGCCATTCCGATTAATCGGTCGATCTCTATACCAGTGTGCCATCACAGGAGCAAGATTTGTGACCGGTTGCCACAAGAAAAGGGCAACCAGTGAAGAACAAACACCATTGTAAATACAACCATATTTATGTTTAGTTATTTTCCCTTTTGTACTTTCACTATTTGAACATCATACAAAACAGTACATAGACACAATGTCTATTCCGTTGGAACTTTTGGGAGTAACATTCAAAATGGGTGAATATTTCCTTTAAGCCACAGTGTTATCGCTGTGAGCTGGGCCTTGCAGACAGGTGGTGCCAGCCCTCAAAGGCCGATAGCAACACTGAGGAGATAATGGCCAGCGGGATTACAGATCACTGAGGTAATACTCTGAGCCAGGGAGAAAGGGGCACACACACGCTGAATCCCAAATCAACCTAGCCCCATAGAATGGAACTTTACTCAGACGTACAGAAACGCTGTTCCAGTGGCCCTCGCACACACACACATACAGGCAAGCACGCCCGAGCACACGTGATGAGGTCATCACTCACCACTGGAATACGGAGATGGAGTGGTCGTCCACAATCAGCTTCCCGTCCTCCATGCTCACCTCACCTTTGTAACGGCCGTGGGTGGAGTCATACTTGAACATGTAAACCTGTGGAGAAAGAGAATATCAGAGAACATCAAGGTTCAGTTCATTACACATTATGGGGATATTGGTGCGTTTTTACAATAAATACTACCACATAAGCACACCGGTAGCTTGATCTGGCAGGGTGCCATATTATATGAAGGCTGTTGGTTGAGGGACTGAAAGAGACTCAGCTCACCATGTACTGCAGGTCGATGAAGGGATCGTTGATGGCAACAACTTTGATTCCCTTCTGCAGGCAGGCCCTGAGGACCAGGCGGCCAATACGGCCAAATCTGGACAGAGAGGGAAAGGCTCAATGTGTCTGATCAGGTATTAGCAAACGAATAGATGAGCTGCAACCTCCACTTATTTGCCCAACCAGAGATCAAATAAACAAATACTGTATACAACGGAGATTCTGTGAAACAAAATCACATTGATTGAGCAGACAAGTCAAAGGCTTTTCATGGGGATATAGCCTTGGCCTCGACGCCAGTGAAGAGCAAAATAATCCCCGTTATACTAGGCCAGTGTAGGCTACATAACATGCTAGCAAAATGTTCTGATAACACTATTAGATGAGCAAACTAGACTAAAGATTATCATCATGAACACTCACCTCAACTTGGCTAACATTTTCCCAGCCTAATTGTCACCAAATATCCAAATGGAGATACAGTGAAAACAAAAATCTGATTGATTTATCAAGACGAGTCCCCATGCTTGTCTCAGAGCAGTGAGATGGCACTGTCCCAATAATAACGGTGATGAAATTACAGTTGACCACACACAGCGTTACTTTAAAGTATTTACATTAGCCTATTTTATTACAATATTTTAATCATTTAGTGATATTCATTCCCACAGTAATTATTGATTGACCCATCCAGATGTGGTTTGGAAAACATGCATGCATAGTGATGGGCTTTGCGAAGTGATGGGACGTGCCTCGCAAAGTTCAGAACTGTCATGATGATGTTAACATCCTAGCAACCATCATTATGAAGCATCAAATCTCATGAACGGCCATTGCTCATCCCGGACTTAGCTACGACTAAATTCTGATCCCAAAGTTGGACGTAGCTATGCCCAAACTAGCATTTAAGGCCAACTTCTTTAACACCCAACTGGTGCAACTGGCCCCCGATGACAACCACAAGCTCCATGGGGGCTGACAGATACCCATAGGAAAACGACCAATGTCTGTTCAGTGTTTGCTGCTCCCAAATGCGATTTACACCATAAAGCTTTTGCAATTGTTTTGCACCTTTATATTGCTTCATAGCCTGTTATTATTACATAACTAGTCTTAACTGGGCCTGGATGTCTTCTGTTGGTGCATTTCCCACTTCTGTTGGTGTGTTTAACCCATTTCTTTTGATAAATATGCAACAATTTGTATATTAGAGGTGAATATAATACCCACCCGTTGATTCCAACACAGAGGTCTGACATAGTTGCTGTTGATTGGGTTGTGAACCTGAAACAAGAAGATATTAGAAAACATTAGGAAGCATATTGCAACAAGTGTCCCTCCCTGTAGAAACAGCAAAGTCTTGCAAATGTACAGCTTTCCACACCATCTATTCCCACAGAGCACAGTGCCTAGAATCTGCAATCAATCTTTTTTTTTAGAACAGCAGAGAAAGTAGTGCAAAAGTTTAATTTGTCCAGTTACATAACAGCAGTTAGCAAAGTCAAACACTTGTTCTACTATGTAGTGCATGACTAGGTGGCCTCGTGCTGGGAGGTGTAGGCTAGATGTGTCCCTAACTTGGCTATGGAAGACTCCATTGTCTCCAGGCCTGTTTAACATGCCAGACAGAGAGCAGAGTTGAGGAACTGAAGCAACAGGCCCAGACTTCCTATTCAGAGGACTTCCTTTCTGTAGACTCCAGGGGAAACCAGCCCAGTATGAAACAAACATTAGATTCTGGGCTCCTCCCTTGTAGCCTGTCTGAATCCACAGGCGATATCAATCAGTATCTCTCCTCTGCAATGTTAGCTCTCACTGTATTACCAGCCTGAAGGCCTGTGGTGTCAGGCCAGTCTCATTACTTTCCAGAGGCTGCGGTGTGTAAGGAACGATAAAACACAGCCTTCCACTTTAACATTCTGGTTTAATAGGAAACTAGTCCATTTGTCTACTTTGACTTCGCCAATGGTCCCATATCGGAGGATTGGACACAGACATGCTTTTCTGTTCTCAGCTCAACTTGCATGGAAACGTATAAATATGAGCCTTGGGTTGTGCCTAGTTCAGTGAGTCTGTATTATGATCATATGCACATGCCTTTATGGGCAAGCTGCTGCATGTGTGGTATTTCTGACAGAGTGAGTGGCTGTGCTGCACAGGAGCATGTTGAGGTTTCTAAAGACACGGAGATAGGCTATTGGTTATGTAAGAGAGACAGACATGTCTACTAAACAAAAAGAGGGAGGGTTGGAACATAGTCAAATATGTAACCTCAGCCTTATAAGGACTGGAGAGGGAGAAGAGTCAAACAGATATTTTGTGGAGGAAGGGAGAAGATTATCATTAGCCAGAGACACAGGAAGCAGAACAAGATAGATATGAGACACTTCCTGTAACAACAAAGCAAGTTATTAAAGATGAGACTATACAAATAAGGCTTTATAGTTTAACTGTCTTTACATACTGTTTGAGCAAGCCAAAGATTAAATGTTCAACCAAATTATGTAGACTAGCAAAAAAAAAAAAAAAGTGTTGGTTAGCAATGCTGAAGGTAATAGGAGGTTGGGAGAGGTTTGAACACATTTGAGGCAATACTTGCAAAATACAGTTGGCCAATAACATCAATGTCAGGTACGTGATGGAGGATGGACCGCATAACAGTAAGTTACTACCCTTGGCTAACACAAAGTGATGCAACAATCAGGAAATTCCTGCTTCATCATTTTGCATTGATGAAAACGTTTGTTGGAAATTGATGTGGCAAACTCTTGTGAATATCAATGTAGGAACATTGCTGTTTAAACAAGTCATAGCCCTGGGCTATAGATCTATCAATGCATCATATTTACCATAATCTGTATTGCTCTATAAGTGACATTTAAACCAAATGACAGCCCCATTATTAATCAATTTCAACTTTAAATTATTTTTTTTTCTCATCAAAGGAGACTATCGATTTGTCATAGTCTGCCATGACATAGGGATTTTGGCTGCACAAGTAGGGCCAATCTAACAGCACTAAAATAACATTTAGGTATATAAAAATAATCCATGACCATGTCCAGTTCAAAGGAATGGTAAATGTGGTTTGTTTCTTCTCTCAAGTTAGGATAAATCATTAGGCCATAACCAAGCCTTGCTGTAACATTTTATATTTATTTCACCTTTATTTAACCAAGTAGGTCAGTTGAGAACAAGTTCTCATTTACAACTGAGACCTGGACAAGATAAAGCAAAGCGACAAACACAGAGTTACACATGGGATAAACAAACGTACAGTCAATAACACAATAGAAAAATCTATATACAGTGTGTGTAAATGTAGTAAGATTAGAGAGGTAAGGCAATAAATAGGCCATAGAGGCAAAATAATTACAATATAGCATTAACACTGGAGTGATAGATGAGCAGAAGATGAATGTGTAAGTAGAGATACTGGGGTGCAAAGGAGCAAAAAAAAACAAAAAAAACATGGGGATGGGGTAGTTGGGTGGGCTATTTACAGATGAGCTGTGTACAGGTGCAATGATCGTTAAGCTGCTCTGACAGCTGATGCTTAAAGTTAGTGAGGGAGATATAAGACTCCAGCTTCAGTGATCTTTGCAATTCGTTCCAGTCAGTGGCAGCAGAGAACTGTAAAGGAAAGGCGGCCAAAGGAGGAGTTGGCTTTGGGGATGACCAGTGAAATATACCAGCTGGAGCCCGTGGGTTTGGCGATGAAAATGAAGCGAGGGGCAGCCAACGAAAGCATATAGGTCAGTGTTGGGCAGTATATGGGGCTTTGGTGACAAAACTGATGGTACTGTGAATGATTACATCCAATTTGCTGAGTAGTGTTGGAGGCTATTTTGTAAATGACGTCGCCGAAGTCAAGGATCAGAAGGATAGTCAGTTTTACGAGGGTATGTTTGGTAGCATGAGTGAAGGATGCTTTGTTGCGAAACAGAAAGCCGGTTCTAGATTGAATTTTTGGATTGGAGATGCTTACTGTGAGTCTGGAAGGAGAGTTTACGGTCTAAACAGACACCTTGGTATTATATTCTAAGGCAGAACTGTCCAGAGTAGTGATGCTTGACGGGCAGGTGCAGGCAGCAATCAGTTGAAGTTAGTTTTACTTGCATTTAAGAGCAGTTGGAGGCCACGGAAGGAGAGGTGTGGCATTAAAGCTCGTCTGGAGGTTTGTTAACACAGTGTCCAAAGAAGGACCCTGGACAGATAGGCTAGATTAGAGACATGGCTAGAAGGGATCCAGCTTTTGTAAAATTAACATCAAAAGTAGATTTATTTTACAACTCTAATCATTCCCCTAACTTTAACCTAATTCTCCTAACCTAGTTATTGAAAAGTCAAATCTGATGTTAATTTGACAAAAGCTGGATCCCGTCGAGCCATGACCCTATATGAAGGGAGTCCCAGTTATCCTCCATTAGCTTTTCCACTCTGAGCGGAGGGTCACCGACATGGAAGCACAGAAGCAATCCATACACGGGACAGAACTAGTACTGAACTCTCAGAGCATTAGGCTAGACTAGTGTGGACAAAGCCCTTGGGGCTAAAACACCTCAAACCAATCGAAGCAACACTTTAGACAATCAAATCAAAATAGCTATAAATAGGCTTAGGTTTTTCCAACAGATTGTCCGGTTGTCTAATGTCTAGCACCCGTTTCAAACTGTCTGGGTGTAGGCTATAACGTGAGGGTTAGGCAAAAGCAACATATGAACAAGGCAGTTAACCCACTGCTCCTAGGCCATCATTGAAAATAAGAATGGTCTTTAACTGACTTGCCTAGTTAAATAAAAGGTAAAACAAAAAAATATCCTCAATATAGATGATTTATTTACCTGGTTAATTAAGTGTAGTAAGCTATGCAACACTACATAGGCTACATATTTAATTTGACTAGTGTCATAAGGTCAAGTACCTTATTGAATATGCTTAGAATCTGTAGTATCCTCCTATGAGCAATATGTCCAAAACCTCCTTAGGACTCCCCTCTCCACAGCTTGTAGGCCTCTATGTAAGACTGCTGTGCAGCAGCAAGGTAGGACTTAGCGCTGTCTTTGAAAGGACACACAGGATTGCCCTTGCATCTGGTAACATTAGACAACTTGATAATCTGTGCCTGTGTGAGTTTGTGTGCCTGTATGCGTGGCTCCCACTGCATCGCAATTTACCCAGATGGCTTATCCTAATCTGCCTGTTCCTCCAGCCTGTGGTCTTTTTAAAGAGCCCCAGAATGCACTGCGTATGCTGACTGGATTGACTGGCCAATAACGAGCCGACTGGGCCAAGCTCACAGTGAATCCTCCTCACCTAATGAGGTCACACTGACTACAAATGAATGGCATCTGTGCCTCAACTCCATACACCGCACCAGTGGGGAATTAAAAGTACTAGTCTGGAGCTTGATACATTCAGTAACATTGAACGGTTGGATAAGTACATTAAAAAGATGGCCTGACAGTCTAACTTGATGACATCTTCAATTCTCCTTGCCACACAGGCATCAAACAGGCAAGCAGGCTGAGAGGCAGTCAGAGAAGGCTCCATGTTAGTATGGCGTTCTCACATTCCTCCCTCCTTTATATTCTGTTCACACCTTCCCTCTCTCCCCCTTCAGCTGCAGTCTGGCCCAATCCACATATCAAGTCCACTGCACTAGTTCTTTCACCTCCATTTTGTTTCTTGAGAAAAACAGAGTAGACAAGCCTCACACCTGTCTTGTCAAGGCTGCTGTGGTCTACAAAAGAAAGTGTTGGTGGGTTCTTTTATTGTGTCTGTGTGTACTATTGTCTGAAGTACTACCACTCCTCTTTTGGACTCAAGAGTATGCAAGTGGGCTGACAAATATAGTCCTTTGTTGAGGGGACCAATCAATACCGGACTTGTGTCCTGGATGCCTCAAGATGTCAAACGACTCAATTAAGAGCTGAACTGTGGAGGAATTCAACAGGCGCAGGCTGGTGGCAACATGGTGGTGACTCTTAGCACAGACAAATGGCCACTGTGTTTATACAGGCCTATAGGATCCACCTCTGCTTCTGACTCAGCCAATAATCTGCCTGTTCTACTGAAAACTGACACACAACGTCAGATGAAAATTAACATCTCCATACCAACACCCCACGATCAAGTTCCAAACACCGAAAAGAGTAGGCCCGTGTTTTTCTGATTGTGTCATTCAAGCAAAAGATGGAGCATGAGCCATGGTATTTTTAGGGTTGGCACAATTGTATTATGTTGAATCGATGGTTATTGATGAAGATTTTATTTTCATGACAATCTTCATAAGCATAAAAAAAATATATACACTACCAGTCAAAAGTTAGACACACCTACTCATTCAATGGTTTTTCATATTTTCTACATTGTAGAATAGTGAAGACATCAAAACTATGATAAAAACATATGGAATCATGTAGTAACCAAAAAAGTAAAGACAAACAAAAATGACAGCTTTGCATACTCTTGGCATTCTCTCAACCACCTTCATGAGGTAGTCACCTGGAATGCTTTTCCAACAGTCTTGAAGGAGTTCCCACATATGCTGAGCATTTGTTGGCTGCTTTTCCATCACTCTGCAGTCCAACTCATCCCAAACCATCTCAATTGGGTTGAGGTTGGGTGATTGTGGAGGCCAGATCTGATGCAGCACTCCATCACCCTCCTTGGTCAAATAGCCCTTACACAGCCTGGAGGTGTGTTGGATCATTGTCCTGTTGATAAACAAATGATACTCCCGCTAAGCACAAACCAGATGGGATGGCGTGTCGCTGCAGAATGCTGTGGTAGCCATGCTGGTTAATTGGCTCTTGAATTCTAAATAAATAACTGACTATGTCACCAGCAAAGCACCCCCACACCTCCTCCATGCTTCACGGCGGGAGCCACATATGCTGTCACACCCTAACCTTAGAAAGCCTTTTTAATGTCTCTATTTGGTTTGGTCAGGGTGTGATTTGGGTGGGCCTTCTATGTTTTTGTATTTCTATGTTTTGGCCAGGTATGGTTCTCAATCAGGGACAGCTGTCTATCATGGTCTCTGATTGGGGACCATACTTAAGCAGCCCCCCCCCCTCTGTCATTGTGGGAAGTTGTCTTTGTTAGGGGTACTATAGCCCTTGTAAGATTCACGGTAGTTTTTGTTGGTGACATTTTACTAAATAAAAGAAAATGTACACTCACCACGCTAAACCTTGGTCTTCCTTTAACGAAGACGTGACACATGCAGAGATCATCCGTTCACCTACTCTGTCACAAAGACATGGGTGTTTGGAACCAACATTTTCAATTTTGGACTCAGACTAAAGGACAGATTTCCGCCGGTCTAATGTCCATTGCTCGTGTTTCTTGCAAGTCTCTTCTTACTGATGTCCTTTAGTAGTGGTTTCTTTGCAGCAATTCGACCATGAAGGCCTGATTCACGCAGTCTCCTCTGAACAGATGATGTTGAGATGTGTCTCTTACTTGAACTCCGTGAAGCATTTATTTGGTCTGTAATCTAAGGTGCAGTTAAATCTAATGATCTTACCTTCTGCAGCAGAGGTAACTCTGGGTCTTCCATTCCATTGGCTGTCCACATGAGACAGTTTCATGTCTTAAAGTAATGGACTGTCATTTCTCTTTGCTTATTTGAGCAGTTTTGTAATAATATGGACTTGGTCTTTTACCAAATAGGGCCATCTTCTGTATACCACCTCTACACAACTAATTGGCTCAAACTCATTAAGAAACTCCACAAATTAACTTTTTTTTTAAAGGACTTAGGGAAAATTGCAATTGGCTCAGAACAAGGCATTACAGTTGGCCCTTGGGTGTACACAGAGAGCTAATATTAATAATATGCATATCAATCTTAACATGGCTGAAAGTGGAGGAGAGAATGACTTCGTCACTACTTTTATTTATGAGAGGCATTGATTAGAGGTCGACCAATTAAAATCGAAATGGCCGATTTCAAGTTTTCATATCAATCGGAAATGGGTATTTTTGGACACCGATTTTGCCAATTTGTTAGTTATACACACATACACTCATTTTAACACCTTAAATCTTTATTTAACTAGACAAGTCAGTTAACCTCTTACACTTATGGTGACGCTATTTCATTTTTGGAAGAAAAACGTTCCCGTTTTAAACAAGATATTTTGTCACAAAAAGATGCTCGACTATGCATATAATTGCTACTGTTCGAAAGAAAACACTCTGACGTGTCCAGAAATACAAATATCTTCTCTGTGCGTGCCCTTTAACGTGAGCTTCAGGCAAAACCAAGATGACTTGGCATCCAGGAAATGACAAGGATTTTTGAGGCTCTGTCTTTCATGATCTCCTTATATGGCTGTGAACGCAAGAGGAATGAGTCTGCCCTTTCTGTCGTTTCCCCAAGGTGTCTGCAGCATTGTGACGTATTTGTAGGCAGATCGTTGGAAGATTGACCATAAGAGACCACATTTACCACGTGTCCGCCCGGTGTCCTGCGCCGAAATTGGTGCGCAAAAGTCACCTGCCAGTATTTTTTCCATGGGGCACAGAGAGAGAAGCAAGCTTCCACGAACTGCATGTCAATGAAGAGATATGTGAAAAAACACCTTGAGGATTGATTCCAAACAACGTTTGCCATGTTTCGGTCGATATTATGTAGTTAATCCGGAAAAAGTTTCACGTTGTAGGTGACTGCATTTTCGGTTCGTTTCGGTAGCCAGGCGCAATGTAGAAAACGGAACGATTTCTCCTACACACAGACGCTTTCAGGAAACACTGCGCATTTGGTATGTGGCTGGGAGTCTCCTCATTGAAAACATCAGAAGCTCTTCAAAGGTAAATGATTTTATTTATTTGGTTATCTGGCTTTTGTGAAAATGTTGCGTGCTACATGCTACACAAAATGCTATGCTAGCTTTGCATACTCTTACACAAAATTAGTCAATTTCTATGGTTCAAAAGCATATTTTGAAAATCTGAGATGACAGTGTTGTTAAGAAAAGGCTAAGCTTGAGAGCAAACGCATTATTTTAATTTTATTTGCGATTTTCAGAAATCGTTAACGTTGCGTTATGCTAATGAGCCTGAGGCTTAGTCACAATCCCGGATCCGGGATGGGGAGTTTCAAGAGGAACACATTCAATGACGGCCTAGGAATTAACTGCCTATTTCAGGGGCAGAACGATAGCTGACAAGGTGAAAATCTCGGGGGATCCAATCTTGCAACCCTACAATAACGACCCGGCTCTCTCTCGTTGCACTCCACAAGGAGTGTGTTACGCGAATGCAGTAAGCCAAGGTAAGTTGCTAGCTAGCATTAAACTCATCTTATAAAAAACAATCAATCATAATCACTAGTTAACTACACATGGTTGATGATATTAGTAGATATGATCTAGCGTGTCCTGCGTTGCATATATTCTGACTGAGCATACAAGTCTCTGACTGAGCGGTGGTAGGCAGAAGCAGGCGTGTAAGCATTCATTCAAACAGCACTTTCGTGCGTTTTGCCAGAAGCACTTCATTGTGCGTTAGGCTTAAAGTCATAAACAGCGCAATGCCTATCAACTCCCGAGATGAGGCTGGTGTAACCGAAGTGAAATGGCTGGCTAGTTAGCGCGCGCTAATAGCGTTTCAAACATCACTCGCTCTAAGACTTGGAGTGGTTGTTTCCCTTGCTCTGCATGGATAACGCTGCGTCGAGGGTGGCTGTTGTCGTTGTGTTCCTGGTTCGAGCCCAGGGAGGAGCGAAGAGAGGGGCGGAACCTACTGTTACACTCGCAATACTAAAGTGCCTATAAGAACAGCCAAAGGTTAATGAAATACAAATGGCATAGAGTCAAATAGTCCTATAATAACTACAACTTAAAACTTCTTACCTGAGAATATTGAAGACTCATGTTAATAGGAACCACCAGCTTTCATATGTTCTCATGTTCTGAGCAAGGAACTTAAACGTTAGCACATATTGCACTTTTACTTTCTTCTCCAGATGTGCTCAATTGGATTCAGGTCTGGGGAACGGGCGGGCCAGTCCATAGCATCAATGCCTTCCTCTTGCAGGAACTGCTGGCACACTCCAGCCAAATGAGGTCTAGCATTGTCTTGCATTAGGAGGAACCCAGGGCCAACCGCACCAGCATATGGTCTCACAAGGGGTCTGAGGATCTCATCTCGGTACCTAATGGCAGTCAGGCTACCTCTGGTGAGCACATGGGGGCCGCACAGTCCAACGAAATGCCACCCCACGACTGACTCACCAAACCGGTCATGCTGGAGGATGTTGCAGGCAGCAGAACGTTCTCTATGGCGTCTCCAGAATCTGTCACATGTGCTCAGTGTGAACCTGTCATCTGTGAAGAGCACAGAGGCGAATTTGCCCCCACCTGTGGACGTTGGGCCCTCATGGAGTCTGTTTGTGGCCTGCTGGAGGTCCTTTTGCAGGGCTCTGGCAGTGCTCCTTGCACAAAGGTGGAGGTAGCGGTCCTGCTGCTGGGTTGTTTCCCTCTTACGGCCTCCTCCACGTCTCCTGATGTACTGGCCTGTCTCCTGGTAGCGCCTCCATGCTCTGGACACTACGCTGACAGACACAGCAAACCTTGCCACAGCTCACATTGATGTGCCATCCTGGATGAGCTGCACTACCTGAGCCACTTGTGTGGGTTGTAGACTCCGTCTCATGCTACCACTAGAGTGAAAGCACCGCCAGCATTCAAAAGTGACCAAAACATCAGTCAGGAAGCATGGGAACTGAGAAGTGGTCTGTGGTCACCACCTGCAGAACCACTCCTTTACTGGGGGTATCTTGCTAATTGCCTATAATTTCCACCTGTTGTCTATTCCATTTGCACACAGCATGTGAAATTTATTGTCAATCAGTGTTGCTTCCTAAGTGGACAGTTTGATTTCACAGAAGTGTGATTGACTTGGAGTTACATTGTGTTGTTTAAGTGTTCCCTTTATTTCTTTGAGCAGTGTATAAAATATATTTTGATTTGTTCAACACGTTGTTGGTTACTACATGATTCCATATGTGTTATTGCATAGTGTTGATGTCTTCACTGTTATTCAACAATGTAGAAAATAGTAAAAAAATAAAAGAAAACCATTGAATGAGTAGGTGTGTCCAAATGTTTGACTGGTACTGTATATATATATATATTTACATGTTTTTGGTGTTTGGAAAAAACAGCTGACTGAAAACAGGAGAGCTGGGCATTCATGCGGTTGACTGTCTGCTGTAACATGGACTCTACAACTTAATTCAACTTTGTTGCTCCTTCCTGAATCAAGTAAGATGCTGTAGCAAACTAATCTTTGGTTGTCTAGGTGATTCCCCCCTCCCATCAGCAGAACAAACCAGCCAGGACAGGATAAAATGTGCGTCATATCTATTCTGGTGACAGCGGTCATTTGGTTGACCAATAACCGCCATCCAAAATTCCATGACCTGACCGTCATATCCCAGGTATATTGACCACCATAGCAATAATATTTCATAGCAAGGTATTAAAAATGCCTGAGGTAACAAATCTCAATAATGACTACTTTGTTTCAAACATCCACCATGGTAGTTGTCTGTCACAAGTCTGTCTAGCCAATCAGTCAAGTGCTATGGGGCTACTCCTCTGTTGGGGTGCAGCCGTCCACCCCTCCACTCACCCAGACAGGCAATGGTCCACAGCTACAGCACCAACCCAATTACTGGGGAGAAACAGGGTGCCTGTAGTAAGTGGGTCATTCACCCCAGGGGCATACAGATACCCACACAGGCAGAAAATGGCCCAGACAATGGGACAAAAATAAAGTGGGTGTAGTGTGGGAGCATCTCAATATGGAAGCGTTTATGAACGAGTTGGCCTTTTACTACAGTATTCACAGAAATTCTGGCATCAAGAAACAAAGCAAAAACCAGTGTGTGGCTGTGTTGAGGGATGAGGCAGATGGAGACCATTCCTGTTAGCAGAGGTGAGCCTGGGAGCCATTTTGAGCAAGTGCTGTGTCATTCCACCACGTCCATTTACTGTGCTGCACACAGGAAGAATGACACAACCAGGCAAATATGATGCAAGAGGCAGGCTGAGTAATTGTAGGTAACAATATATAGATATTTACAATGTAATAACAACAAATATACTATAAACCAATGTTGTCATTTGCAGAGAGAGAGCACACAGTAACCTCTGTTGACCTCTACAAGCTGTCATAACCTCAGCAGAGAGAGAGAATGAAAACGTGCTGCCTCACACACCCACCCTCTCACTGGCATTTTCTACATTCCCAGGCATGTCTTGTACTGATTGTAGCTCAGTAGTTTTCCACTGTTGAGACCTGAGCCATGAGGGGCAGACCCTGATACTAGAGACTGAAGACACAGCTCAGTATTCACCATTCAACCTGCTCACTGACTGCCACGCCCCTTTGGAAAATAAACTACATTAAGTCTCACAAAACTACATCTAGAATAATATTTTCAGTAAATCAATGTATCAAACCTTTTCTGTATTTATGAAACATCAAACATGATTACCTAAAAGAAATCCACTTATGGGCAAAAGCATGTTTTTCAAGATCATTCTGATTTGTCTGGAAATAATCTGATCTTATTGCCTGCAGCTAAACTAGAGTATGTGGGCTAATCTCAAATACATACAATTAACCTCTGTGTAGCCTACTGGTTCTCATCTGAGAATGTTATCAGTCTAATATGGTTGGACAGCTGTCGTCAGAGAGAGCAGTATGATATCCAGTCCTCCTCTACAAGCCTCAGGACCAGCCAGCCTCAGCACCTTGCCTATTTACTGTCACGACTGCAGACAGCCAGTCAACTCACGCCACTAAATATCACTCCATCAAGGCCTAGTAATAGACTAACGTAGTCAGCTTTGTCTGGACAAAACCAGACACCTGCTAAATGCATAATAAGCCAGTCACCTGTCCTGTGCTGACAAAAGAACATCAAGTTGTCACCCTGTTGTGTCATGTCAGACTAAATCTTCAAGGCGACAACACATTTAAGTACTTTTGTGTTCTGTTAGAGCTGTGAAACCTAACAGAGAAGGGAAAGGCCGCTGCAGAACAGAACAGCCATGAATAAATTAACTGTTGTATCAAACTGCAGTGAATCGATGAAGGAGGGGCCACCTCCTGCCAGAATGTGCTCTGTCTGACTGCCTGAACTGTGCAAGTGGGGGAAGAGAAACACAACGACATCCATGTGATCATTTACTTATGCCATCTTTGGGGCAGCGATAGCTATCGCTAACCCCAGCGTCAAGAGAGGACTGTCAGCACAAATCAAATGCAAAAGTCAAGCCGAGTTGAGCCAGGAGGTGTGGTTGACTATTAACCCAGGCAGTTATACAGCTAGTGATGGGCTGCATGTTGCATCAGAAGTGCTTACCACGTTCTCGCCGCTATACAAGCCGGATCTGCACAAAAATAGGCCTACATAAGGCAGGTAAAGAACAATGTGTTCACAGATAAAACTGATTCAACAGCCATACAGGTATAAAGAACACACGGATAGGATTCTTCACACACGGGTACTGCAAATAATGGTGGGGGAAATATCTCCATGGTAACCTCAAGGTGATGGTAAGTGCATACCAAAAAAAGGAAAGCGCATTGAGCAGGTCAGAGAGAGGGAGTAGAGTTAGAGGGAACCACCTCTTTTTACCCAGGAAGAGACTGGTCGTGTTCGACATTGCAGACTGGCTGATGAACTTGCATCATACATAACTTTTCAATAGTATTTGTAAATCAGTCAGTCTAAATTTTCCCATGATACATCACAGTTTTGATTAACTCGAACATGGCCATTGAGTCAGAGTCTCTTAGCTGCAGGCACTTTCAAGCAGGAAAATAGGATTAGGCCTTATTTGTAGTCACACGACCTAACCAGTACATCAGCTTGTTTACATTAGGCCTATGCAATCAATGTCATTAGCAGTTATTCTTCCAGAATGATAATTGACACAGTGCACATATCAGCAGGCCAAACTAGATAAGAGCAGTTTACTGATGTGCATTACATATTTTAAACTTTAAAAATCACTTCATTTTGAAATATATAATTATTTCAACAACTCTAACATGCCATTTTTCTGTCCTTTTAGATGAGGAATAATTTTATATCCAGAATATAATAAGGGTTTTATGAGTGAGGCAACTAATGCAGCAGGGAATTAGTCACTCTTTATGGCATCTCCTGGAAAATAGGCCGGGTCTGTCAAATGACCTTACAGTATCATACGACCTTCACCATCCCAGTGATGAAAAAGGCCATCCCATCATCTGGAGATGGCTGCCTCTCCATCCTCCTTAGTGACACCGAGCCGAAACCTGTTGTAATGGTCTTTGCAAACGGTTGACATCTTGATTAAAGTATGTATATTTTAGATACGAATACAATTTGCAACAATTCGGACAGAGTAACCTAATCGGTAGGCACATTGATGCAACACACCACGCCATTTCTTCCACCTTCAGAGAGAGAGAGCACATCAATGGAACAATACAATTAATGTTCAATCATCATTAATCTCATCCCCAAAATTAAAAACGGTCAACGTGAATGTATCAATTACAAATCAACATCCAAAAAAGTGGACTCGGCTTAATTTTGCTACATTTTTTTGTTTAGATTTATCATTTCGACCGTAACGTTCTAGAATGCTGTGACGCAATCAAAATAACTCATCATGAGTATGTGGTGAGAGGCACGTAGCTCTAGCAACATTTCTGAGATTTCCTGTACAGTCAACTACGCCAGAACTCTTGATTTACATCGACCAATTGATACAACTATTTAAGGTTCATGAAGACATAATCTGAAATGTTGCATGAAGCCACAATATTCGTTGACAACAGTCTTCCGCAAAATGCATCATCGTTCAAGCTACGGTGTCACGTAACCTCTGCACATTTTGCCTTCTAATGAATGAATAATGCATTATCTTGGTGTTCTCACGAAATGCTCAAGATTTGTACGTGCTATGCATTAGTTAGCAAACTACACTTCCTATTTTCAGAAATTGTTGTACTGAAACGCGAATTATTACACAAGGCCATGGGCGCATCTTTCCCCGCCTCCATCATTTATTTCCTGGCTTTGTAATGTTAAAGAGAAAGGAGAGGCTCAAAAGTAGCTACTGCTACACCATTACAACGGCATTCAAAAGACACATATTAAGCAATAAGTATTACAATTTTTGTTGTATAATAACCCCTTTTTGTCGTTCATACCTACCTTGAAGGGAGATGCTGCAGTGTCTGTGCAAACCGAGAGTACAATTTCCGAATTTATAGCAGACACGTGACACGAGCATTGGTCTAATCGCCCTGGAAACATGACGTCACGTGATCTTTTGCTGGGGCACGGCTGCCATGGAAACCATAGAGAAACTGGGGATGTTGCCAAACCATGGGAGGATACAAAATGCAGATTTTTTTTTTAAATGTAACTTTTATTTAACTAGGCAAGTCAATTATGAACCAATTCGTGGCGCCAATTGTGCGCCGCCCAACGGGACTCCCAATCACGGCCAGTTGTGATATAGCCTGGAATCGAATCTGGGTGTCTGTAGTGCCTTAGACCACTGCGCCACTCGGGAGCCTGATAATGCATCAATATGCAAGAGTATTCAGAAATATAATCAAAATATGCTACGAATGTTTGTTTTTTATGGACAGAAATTGAAATGTGTATTTTATATTATTTTCACACACGGAACCATAACCATAATAACGGATCAGTAATGGCAAAGTCGTTAATTTGCCTAATTTGATTAAAAAATCTGAGTACTGCTCGAAAATTCCACATGCTGCAGCACGTGACTATCTGGGCTAGTGTTCTGCAGAGCATCCGGCTGCTGGGCTACGTGAGATATGATGCGTGCCTCTGTGGAAACCCCATGGATATAAACCGTATGAGACCACATTTTGATGAATCATCATCCATCCATTATAGTTACACACGATCTCAATGTAATAGCGAATTTAACTAATCTAATTTCTCAGTGTAAAATAATATCTCTGGGGAAAAAACATTTAAAATATATAAATATATTGTGGAATGTGGGATACCTACTGTTGCACATTTGAATGTGTTCAACTGAAATGTATCTTCCGCATTAAACCCTACCCTTCTGAATCAGAGTTGTGAGTTCTGCCTCACTCATCATCGGCGCCCGGGGAACAGATATTGTTGGGGTTAACTGCCTTGCTCAAGGGCAGAATGGCAGATTTTCCACCTGCCCGGCTCGGGGATTCAAACCTGCAACTTTTTGGTTACTGGCCTAAAGCTCTTAACCGCTATGGTGGTATGCTACCTAAACTTTTGAGTTTTTAAATCGACTAGATTACTCTCTAATCTGACTGAACATGGTGTATATTAAATGTTACATCACATATGGTGAGTTGCGTAAAAATATATGTATAGGAAGCTGTCAAACCATACAGTCGTTGTGTCAAACCTTGAACACGTTGTAGCCTACTTTTCACAATGGCGCCATCGTGCGTTGAAATGACCCAAAAGTAAAGGAAGTACATCAATGACGTCATATCCCTCAATATTGGTCAACTTTTTTCTCCATGGAGGTGTCAAAGCAATATTACTATCTGTGTGGACAGGATAAGATTAGATCAACCAGAGGTAGACTGAGCTACACAATGTACAAACCCCCTGAGTGTCGGGCTTTTAATAAAAGTGATTCATTCATTAGAATGGAAATTAGTATGGTGAAGAAACATTTCAGATATCTCTCTAGAATATGAAGTCATACAATACATTATATTTGACACACTTTATTCATACAAATACAGAAATACAATTGTTATAAGCTACTGTACCTCCAACATTATCACCAAGAAAGAACCCTTAACGGCAAATATGTTTGATGTCATACATAAAAAGGCAATGGAATTCAGAAGCAAAAGGCAATCGCACACAGACATATGCATACTGGATTTACAAAAGGAAAGAATTCTAAATTAAAATTGATATGACAAACTCACATCAAGAATTCTTATTTTTTTGTATTAGAACATGGAGGTGTGTCTTTAAAAAAAAAGAATGTATGGTTATTATTTCAATGTATAATATTTGGTTCCATATCAGAAATGGTTTAGGATATTCAGAGCTACACTTGTATAGAATTTGGCAAACCTTGTTTGATATTTAGATTGTAATGGACACCATGGCACCAATGTTTGTAATGGAATGTTTGGGGCCAAGATGGAGGACAGTTTGCTAGCCAGAAAAGGTTTGTATAACAGGTTGACGTTTATTGTTATGTGACTTGTCCTCGAGGCAGAACTGAGCGATTTCCTCATAGGCCTGCTGCAAAGTCAAATTGGACTTATTGTACAAATTCATGAAAACAAAAATGAATTTAAATTTAGGGTTAGCCATTAGCTAGGGTTAGCAGTGTGGTTAGATTTAGGATTAAAATCAGATTTTACGACTTTGTGGCTGTGCCAGCTAGTGACCACTGCAGAGCAGAGCTGCCTCCAGAACAAGATTCATGATGGAAAACGCTAACCTGCATCTTTATACCTATGGCTCTGGTCTAGATATCTGCCCTCTTCTCTCAATAATACAGCTCCTGGTCCCACCAACCTGTGAGAGGGGAATGGAAATAAATCAGAAATGGATGGATAGATGGATGGATGGGTAGGTGAATGGATGGATAGATGGATGATAAATAGATGGATGGGGAGGTGAATGGATGGATAGATGGATGATAAATAGATAGATGGATGGGTAGGTGAATGGATGGATAGATGAATGGATGGATAAGACAGAAGCAAGCAAGGCTACTTACTTCCTGGATGTCTTCTGACCCCCAGCTTTCTGATCTCGTCATAGACAAAGATTAGAATTCCGTATGGGATTGGAACAAACCACCATTGGCCCCTGTAATGGGGAGTTTTACGCATGAACAAACCAACATGAAAGCCATCAAAACAATGACAGAGAAGACTAATCGATAACCATTCAAGTCAAACAGAGTGTAACAGTACCGAATGGGCATGAAGTTGAAAATGTTGGGCATCCCTGGGCAGTAGCACAGCAGGTTACCCAGTAACAGCTGGAAGACGATGGCACTCACTAGCACCTTGTTCCTGCACACAAAGGGAAAACATGGAGGATGGTCAAACAATGTTTTATTAGTCCCATCAAGATTGATACATCCTAAGCAATTTTGTTGGAAGCCTTCTCTGCTACTACGATGAACGATGCATAACATGGAGTATATGATTGTATGTAGGGAGTAAGAGACATTTGTTCCATGCAGTCAACATCCACAGACCTAAAGAAGCCCTGCTGGAAGATGGACAGACGGCGAGTTTTCCTGATCAACACGTCAGCGATCTGGCAGATCTCGATACTAATGAAGAAGACAGTGTAGCAGGTGTACTGCTGATACAGACGCTGGGCGTATGTCTGCAGAACAGAGAAGACAGGAGATTTTTGATAGACATTTTCAGGAGTTACAGGTAAGTAAGGGAGCTGTAAAGCTACACGCACTCATACAGTACTGGCCATAAGACACACACACAAATCCCCTCCTGGCCATATCTATCTTACAGTAAGCCACACACTCACCCACTCCTGGCCATATCTATCCTACAGTAAGACACACACACTCAACCCCTCCTGGCCATATCTATCCTACAGTAAGCCACACACACTCAAACCCTCCTGGCCATATCTATCCTACAGTAAGCCACACACACTCACCCACTCCTGGCCATATCTATCCTATAGTAAGCCACACACACTCAACACTCCTGGCCATATCTATCCTACAGTAAGCCACACACCCACCCACTCCTGGCCTTATCTATCCTACAGTAAGTCACACACTCTCTGCCACTCCTGGTCATATCTATCCTACCTTAAGCCACACACACTCACCCACTCCTGGCCATAGCTGTCCTGCAGGTCCTGCAGATGGACGTTCTCCCAGTGGGACCTGAGCCCCACACACAGCAGGGGATACCAGCCTTCCTGGGCCATCGCTGTAAAGTAGTCTGTGAAACCAGCGAAAGACTGGATCGCTCCTGGATAAGGGGAGAGGGGGAGAGATAAATCAAAATAGAGGGAGGGAGGAGAAAATTGGACATGAAAAATGTACTAATAGACTATTTGTAGGTTATCACCTTGAATATTGGTCAATAAATCATTCAGCTTCAAGGATCAATTGGACTCAAAGGGCCGAGTGAAATAGAAAGGCCTTTTCCAGACATGTACATACTACAGGAGCAGACATGAACCCTCACCAATCTGGAAGTAGGAGTAGGCAGCCAGAGATTCGTTCACCAACCTATCCTTACGCGGGTTCCTGGGTTTCAGATGCATAATATCACTCTCTGCTTTCTCATAGGCCAGAGACACAGAGGGAAACTGTAGGATAGAAAAAGGATAATCAGCATCATTCTAGAATGGTCTTATAGTGCAGGGGAATGAGGGGTGAGGAAGAGGAGGAGACTTACAATGTCAGTGGCCAGCTCAATCATGAGGATGGTGATGCAGCCCAATGGCAGAGGAACACTGACAGTGATGTAGATGAGGTACGGTGTGAGCTCCGGAATGTTCTTGGTCAGTGTGTACGCAATGGATTTCTTCAGGTTGTCAAAGATCAGACGACCTTGGTGTCAGATATGGTCGAAATCAATCCCTCAATATCAGTATTATTTAATATCACGAAGGCTTAACTTTGTGAAACCAAATATTGGTTCACAGGATACATTTCAATTGTAATCAGCCTGTTAAAATGGCTGTTGTGTTTTGTGATTTGCTAAGACACTCTCACTCACCCTGTTCCACCCCTGTGACGATGGAGGCAAAGTTGTCATCCAGCAGAATCATGTCAGCTGCATTCTTAGCTGCATCAGAGCCAGCTATGCCCATGGCAATACCAATGTCTGCCTTTTTCAATGCAGGGGAGTCGTTCACCCCATCGCCTGTCACAGCCACAATGGAGCCCTTAGTGAGAGAGAATGTGAAAGAGTGAGAGAGAAAGAGAGGGGAGGAGAGGGTTTGAGAGAGATAACATGACAAAAAATAAGGGTAAGCTCACCAGGCGTTGACAGCTCTCCACGATGATGAGTTTCTGCTGGGGGGAGGTGCGGGCAAACACCATTTCAGGGTGACTCCTCAACGCTTCGTCCAGCTCTTCACTGCTCATGTCCTTCAGCTGACCACCACTGATCACACAGGCCCGGGCATCCCTGAAGACCATATTGAATAGATTAGAATATGATAGAATAGAATATACATGTCTAATCCACTTACTTGATATACAAACTCTGTATAAATAGTCAAATCTGTCACAGGAGATTCATCAACCACAGTGAGAGTCAGAATCCTAACCCTGCCAGACTGTGTTGGTGTTGGAGAACAAGACCCACCTCCTGTTGACCTGCTCCACTGGAATGCGTTTCCTGGTCGCAATGTCCTCTACTGTCTCACTGCCCTCTGTGATGATGCCAACGTTGGCAGCGATGGCTCTGGCCGTGATCGGGTGGTCACCCGTCACCATGACTACCTGAGGGAGTTCACAGTGGAATGATTTGATATAGGTTGACGTGAGACTGTGATGGCCTGTTACCTTGTATAAGCTACAGTGCCTTGCGAAAGTATTCACCCCCCTTGGTACTTTTCTATTTTGTTGCCTTACAACCTGGAATTAAAATAGATTTTTGGGGGGTTTGTATAATTTGATTTACACAGCATGCCTACAACTTTGAAGATGCAAAATATTTTTTTTTATTGTGAAACAAACAAGTAATAAGACAAAAAAACTGAAAACTTGAGCGTGCATAACTATTCACCCGTCCAAAGTCAATACTTTGTAGAGCCACCTTTGAAGCAATTACAGCTGCAAGTCTCTTGGGATATGTCTCTATAAGCTTGGCACATCTAGCCACTGGGATTTTTGCCCATTCTTCAAGGCAAAACTTTTCCAGCTCCTTCAAGTTGGATAGGTTCCTGTTGGTGTACAGCAATCTTTAAGTCATACCACACATTCTCAATTGGATTGAGGTCTGAGCATTGACGAGGCCATTTCAAGACATTTAAATGTTTCCTCTTAAACCACTCAGGTGTTGCTGGCTTTAGCAGTATGCTTAGGGTCATTGTCCTGCTTGAAGGCGAACCTCCGTCCCAGTCTCAAATCTCTGGAAGACTGAAACAGGTTTACCTCAAGAATTTCCCTATATTTAGCGGCATCCATCATTTCTTCAATTCTGACCAGTTTCCCAGTCCCTGCCGATGAAAAACATCCCCACAGCATGATGCTGCCACCACCATGCTTCACTGTGGGGATAATATTCCTGGGGTGATGAGAGGTGTTGGATTCGTGCCAGACATACCATTTTCCTTGATGACCAAAATACTACATTTTTGTCTCATCTGATGAGAGTACCTTCTTCCATATGTTTGGGGAGTCTCCCACATGCCTTCTGGCGAACACCAAATGTGTTTTCTTATTTTTTTCTTTAAGCAATGGCTTTTTTTCTGGCCACTCTTCCGTAAAGCTCAGCTCTGTGGAGTGTATGGCTTAAAGTGGTCCTATGGACAGATACTCCAATCTCCGCTGTGGAGATGGTCTGCTTGTTGCCTCTCTGATTAATGGCCTCCTGCCTGGTCCGTGAGTTTTGTTGGGCGGTCCTCTCTTGGCAGGTGTGTTGAGGTGCCATATTCTTTCCATTTTTTAGTAATGGTTTTAATGATGCTCCGTGGGATGTTCAAAGTTTCAGATATTTTTTTATAACCCAACCCTGATCTGTACTTCTCCACAACTTTATCCCTGACCTGTTTGGCGCGCTCCTTGGTCTTCATGGTGCCGCTTGCTTGGTGGTGCCCCTTGCTTAGTGGTGTTGGAGACTCTGGGGCCTTTCAGAACAGGTGTATCTATACTGAGATCATGTGACAGATCATGTGACACTTAGATTGCATACAGGTGGACTTTATTTAATAATTATGTGATTTCTGAAGGCGATTGGTTGCACCAGATCTTATTCAGGGGCTTCATAGCAAAGGGAGTGAATAAATATGCACACACCACTTTTTGTTTTTCATTTCACCACCAATTTGGACTATTTTGTGTATGTCCATTACATGAAATCCAAATAAAAATCTATTTAAATTACAGGTTGTAATGCAACAAAATAGGAAAAACGCCAAGGGTGGTGAATACTTTTGCAAGGCTCTGTACGTTCTAACTCTCTCTCTCCATTTTTCTCTTTCTGTCTTTCTCCTATGCCCAAACTCTCCCCCATTTTACCCTCGTACCCTTATTCCAGCCGTGCGGCACTTCATGACAGCGTCAGGCACAGTGGCGCGGGGCGGGTCGATCATGGAAATGAGTCCAGCGAAACACAAACCAGACGTGGTGAAGTTCATCTCATCGGAGTCAAACTTGTAACCACGAGGGAACTCATTCTCATTTAGATAGATGTGACAGAAACCTGGAGATAAATGTTTGGACAGATTGGAGGGGTTAGTGGGTATTTATGGGCCCAAAGAAGAGATACCATTTTCTCCCTGATAGCTTATAAAGCTTCTGTGGTACTATCTTGTATTTTCACATTTTCTAGATGTGACTTTTCTCCCCTCATCCTCTCTTGTAGTCAATTGATCCTGTTGCTTTTCTCTCTTTGCTTGTTCCTTCAACATTCGTGCATGGTTTCCTATAGCCTTGTACGGTCCCTTACCAGTGTTGGGGAAGCTACTCTGAAAATATTGTTTACCAAGCTACAAAATAGTTAAGTTAAGCTACACTAAAGCCACCATAAAAACTGTTTATTTAACTAAAGTTACTTAGAAAGTAATTAATGTCGTGATAACCTCTTTGTGATAAATGATCATATCTAAATCTGAAATGTCATAGACTACAAATTGCAATAACAGTTCACTTTGCAGTCAGATGTTAACAGAATGTGTCATTTAACCTATTAAACACAGAATATTTGGCAGGTCTGATGCTGAAAAAGAAAGGACATGTTTGCCTACTTATTTTATTTTAGACAAAAAAGTACAGTGTAATTCCAGTAGTTAGCTACAAAGCTACATGGCCCAAAAAGTAACACTAAAAAAGTAAAACTACTGAAAACACTTCCAAGATTTGAATATAGTTCAACTACCACCAAGTTACTGCAAAATGTAGTTCAATTACTAGTTGAATTACATGTAGTTCACTATTCCCAAACACTGTCCCTTACCCAGCACTCTCTCCCCCAGGCTCCCCAAGTCCATGTATGCGGTCTGGAAGGCCTCTCTCCACTGTTCATCCAGGGGCATCTCCTGGCCCCTGATCAGGATGGTGGAGCAGCGCTCCAAGATCCTCTCTGGCGCCCCCTTCATCACCAGCAGGTAGCGCAAGTCCATGGGGTCCTCCAACTCATGCACTGACAGCTACTTGCCACCGGGGGGAGACAGTACAATTCAAACACAAATAGCTCATTCTGGTCATGCCATTAAAGTATTTATCATAGTCACATGATACACCTATACAACATATGGTAGATTATATAAACACTTTCAACAGACTGACTTGAAATCAGATCAGAAAATCAGGCCTCTTACCTGGAACTTGTTGGTGGAGTTGAATGGTACTTCAACAACTTTTTTGAATCGCTCCCTGTATTCCATCATATTCCCTATGGCCAGCTCAGTGAACTTCAGCAGAGCCGTCTCTGAGGCGTCGCCCACCACTATTCTCTGTTGCACATAGGTGCATTGGAATAAAGGTAACTCATAAATCATATAGTTTTTCATTGATGCTGTGTCTGTGAATGAATGTGTCTGCCAATATGTGTGTTGAGGCTAGTGTCTATCAGCTCACCCTAGGAATAGGCAGAGACTCCTGGTTGGGTTTGAAGATGGCCCGGTTACAGAGTCCTGCCACTCTTGCCAATGATCGCCACGTCTCGGATGATTGGTCAAAGCTCTGACCTGATTGGTCCTCTGTGGTGTCTGCGGCATGGATCACATTGTCGAACCACAGGTGGGCCACGGTCATCCTGTTCTGGGTCAGAGTGCCCGTCTTGTCAGAGCAGATGACCGAGGTGGAGCCCAGTGTCTCCACAGCCTCCAGGTTCTTCACCACACAGTTCTTCCTGGCCAGACGCTTGGCCGTCAGCGACAGACACACCTGGGGGGAGAGAGAGGGAGATGGTTGATGAAAACTGCTAATAACCAACTTGATATAGGCCTAGACAGACCAGAGCCTCATTGTTGACTCACAGTGACAGTAGCCAGCAGCCCCTCAGGTACATAGGCCACCACGATGGCCATGAAGAAGATCATAGCCTCCAGGAAGGCATAGCCGATAAACATGGCCACCACGAAGAAGGTGAAGCCAAAGAAGATGGCCAGCCCAGCAATGATGTCAACAAAGTGCTCAATCTCTATGGCAATTGGCGTCTTCTCATTGCCTACGCCTGACGCCAAGCTGGCAATGCGGCCAATGATGGTGCGGTCACCCGTGTTGATGACCGTTCCTGTGGCCACTCCTGGTTGGTTGCCAAGCAGAGGAAAGGGGATTTTAGATTACACTATGAGTATTATGTTGATGTTTTTGCAAATGTGTGTTTCTGTGTGAATCTTTTCTGTGTGTGATTGAATAAGGGGTGTGTCTGTCAAAGGAAGCTGGTGGTGGAATCAATGGAATGGTACCAATACTACCAAACACATCAAACATATGGAAGCAACATGCTTGACTCCGTTCCATTTACACCATTTCAGCCATTAAAATGAGCCCATCTTCCTATAGCTCCTCCCACCAACCTCCTCTGGTGTCCTTCTGTAGTACCTTTCAGGCAGTGGTGGCAGTGTGTATGTGTAGGTGTGTGTTCATGTGCGTATGTTTAGGTAGCACAGGAGGTTGGTGGCACCTTAATTGGGGAGGACGGGCTCATCGTCCGGAATAAATGGAATGGTATCGTACTCATCAAACACATTGTTTCCATATGTTTGATGCCATTCCATTTACTCCATTCCAGCCATTATTATGTGCCGTCCTCCCCTCAGCAGCCTCCGGTGATGTGTCTACCTTCCAGGCAGGTGGTGGAGAAGAAGGCGATGTTCTTGGTCTCTAGGGGGTTCTCGTGGGTACACTCCGGGGTTTTGCTCTGGGGCTCTGACTCTCCTGTCAGGGATGAGTTATCCACCTGGAGAGGATGAGGAGATCAAGGAACTGACAGGGTTATAACATATGAAACCAACCAGGGTTCAAGCTCGGGTCTTCTGCATAACCTAACCCTAACCCTAACCCTAACGCTAGCTTCATGCCAACACCCCGGGTCAACCGTAAACCTAACCCTATCCCGAGCTTCATGTCCGCATCCTGGATCAACCCTAATCCTAGCTTCAGCCCTAACTATAACCCTAACACTAATCCTAACCGGAATCCTAGCTCTATGTTCACATTCCTGCTCAACCTGCTTCAACACTCTTAGCCATTACTTCTGGGTTGAAAGTGTGTTAGTGGTCTATAATGGGAACTGGTGGCCTAGTGTACCTACCTTACAGCCCTGGGCAAAGATGATGCGGATGTCAGCAGGCACACGGTCACCACCCTTGATCTCCACCAGGTCTCCCACCACCAGGTCCATGGCATTGATCTGGTTCTTCTGCCCGTCACGGATCACCAGGGCTTGCTAGAACGAGATAGATGTTTATACCAAATCCCTGTATTTCAATGATTGATTGATGGACTGACTGCCTTGCCTCAGTGCAGTAGTGAGTGTATTATGATCAGTCTTGATGAAAGGAATATATTTGTCATGAAAGTAAACAATTTCTTACAATAACAAAATAACTGTTGTATGGCTATTTAGGGCCAGGAGTTTTTCCTGGTCTGTTAATAATGTATAATTTCTTTCCCTAGTTATACTGTATTCTTTAGTTATAATGTATTTCTTTAGTTATAATGTATTTCCTTAGTTATAATGTATTAATTTAGTTATAATGTATTTCCATATCTTTACCTGTGGCACTAGATTTTTGAAGCTGGCGATGATGTTGGTGCTCTTAAACTCTTGGTAGTAACCGAAACAGCCAGTCACCACAACAACAGTGATCAGAGTGATGGCGAGGTACAGCTGTAGACAGGTGTGGTCACAGAGAAATAGTGATGAAACAAACAGTCACATTATATTCACTCTGTAATACTTGTTGTATTCGTATGTATTCCCCTTCTTTCACATACAGTATTTTCTCCTTCAGCCTCCCAGTGTAACTTCAGCCTCTCCTTCAGCCTTCCAGCGTAACTTTAGCATCTACTTCACCCTCCCAATATAACTTTAGCATCTATTTCACCCTCCCAATATAACTTTAGCATCTATTTCACCCTCCCAATGTAACTTTAGCATCTACTTCACCCTCCCAATGTAACTTTAGCATCTATTTCACCCTCCCAATATAACTTTAGCATCTATTTCACCCTCCCAATATAACTTTAGCATCTACTTCACCCTCCCAATATAACTTTAGCATCTATTTCACCCTCCCAATGTAACTTTAGCATCTATTTCACCCTCCCAGTGTAACTAGCATCTCCTTCACACTCCCAGTGTAACTTTAGCATCTACTTCACCCTCCCAATATAACTTTAGCATCTATTTCACCCTCCCAATATAACTTTAGCATCTATTTCACCCTCCCAATGTAACTTTAGCATCTATTTCACCCTCCCAATATAACTTTAGCATCTATTTCACCCTCCCAATATAACTTTAGCATCTATTTCACCCTCCCAATATAACTTTAGCATCTACTTCACCCTCCCAATGTAACTAGCATCTCCTTCACCCTCCCAGTGTAACTTTAGCATCTATTTCACCCTCCCAATATAACTTTAGCATCTACTTCACCCTCCCAATGTAACTAGCATCTCCTTCACCCTCCCAGTGTAACTTTAGCATCTCCTTCACCCTCCCAGTGTAACTCTAGCATCTTCTTCACCCTCCCACTGTAACAGTAGCATCTCCTTCACCCTCCCAGGGTAACTTTAGCATCTATTTCACCCTCCCAATGTAACTTTAGCATCTATTTCACCCTCCCAATGTAACTTTAGCATCTATTTCACCCTCCCAATATAACTTTAGCATCTACTTCACCCTCCCAATATAACTTTAGCATCTATTTCACCCTCCCAATGTAACTTTAGCATCTATTTCACCCTCCCAGTGTAACTAGCATCTCCTTCACACTCCCAGTGTAACTTTAGCATCTACTTCACCCTCCCAATATAACTTTAGCATCTATTTCACCCTCCCAATATAACTTTAGCATCTATTTCACCCTCCCAATGTAACTTTAGCATCTATTTCACCCTCCCAATATAACTTTAGCATCTATTTCACCCTCCCAATATAACTTTAGCATCTATTTCACCCTCCCAATATAACTTTAGCATCTACTTCACCCTCCCAATGTAACTAGCATCTCCTTCACCCTCCCAGTGTAACTTTAGCATCTATTTCACCCTCCCAATATAACTTTAGCATCTACTTCACCCTCCCAATGTAACTAGCATCTCCTTCACCCTCCCAGTGTAACTTTAGCATCTCCTTCACCCTCCCAGTGTAACTCTAGCATCTTCTTCACCCTCCCACTGTAACAGTAGCATCTCCTTCACCCTCCCAGTGTAACTTTAGCATCTATTTCACCCTCCCAATGTAACTTTAGCATCTCTTTCACCCTCCCAATGTAACTTTAGCATCTCCTTCACCCTCCTAGTGTAACTTCAACATCTCCTTCACCCTCCCAGTGTAACTTTAGTCTCCTACTCTTACTCTACCTCTGCCTCCACCTCTCTCCTCCCCCTCCTCCCACCCTTCCTCTCTCCTCCCTCTTTTTCTCTCCCCGCCCCATCCTCCTCACATCGTCAAAGCAGCCGAGGGTTCCCCTGGAGAACTCGATGCCGAAAGCAATGAAGCAGATGACGGCTGCCACCCACATCAGACACTGCAGCCCTCCGGCTAGCTGGCGGGCAAACTTGACGTACTCTGGGGTCCCTTTGGGGGGCAGCAGTTCATTGGGGCCGTCCCGCTCCAGAACCTCCGCGGCTTTGCTGGAGGTCAGGCCCTGAGGGGAGGGAATGGGAAGGTGGAGGGTGGAGAGAGTGAGCGAGAGGGAGAGAGGGGGCATTTACTCTATATTAGCAACAGTCTGTTTCATCAAACAGACAGACAGACAGAAACCCCATGGTAGTTTAGTTACCTTGGTTACACTGGTGGTATACCTCATCTCTAGCTCTTCTATTGTGATCTCGTGGTCATCCTGTAAAGATTGACAGACTGTAAAAGCTGCAATGTATTTATGCTGCAATTCTGTCCCATTTAATTTAATTTGGCATATTCTCTCCAGCTCTCTCTCCTTCTGGTCTTGTGAATCACACTCACAATGTCCATCTCCTTCTTCATGCCCTCGAGCCTATCCTTTTTCTTTATCTTCTTCTTTTTCTTCATCTTGACATCCACCTCTCCATTCATCTCAAACATGTCGTAAGAGTCCTGGAGACAAAGAGATGACATCCTGTATCATCTTGCTCGGGGGTGAATATACAATATCCTTGATCATTGAAGGAAAATCTCATTTAATTCATGGCAATTTGATCCTAGCTTTGATAAATCACATAAATGGGTCACCTACCCCTTTACTCATGGTGGAGGGCCTGCCCAAATCTATTGAAGTCCAACGCTCAGTCCTATTTTCCCCCGAAATCTTGGAAGCGTCTTTCTAGCCACTCTAGGGACTTTCCTCACAGTAAAATCGCCAACCTCCAGAGCAGGACCAGACTGTTGGCTCAGCTTTATATACTACTGCACCACCTTCACCTTCTCTACCCGCCCCAAAATGGCAGTGTTATTTTAAGAGTAGCCAATGTCACCCCTATTAAGGTGAGTGGCAAAGCGTCCCCTACCCACTTTGGTGGCTCTTTCATATCAGTGCCAATGGCCTTGTGCGTAGGGCTTGTACCTGTCTTATCAGAATACACACGTTTCTACGTTCCCTGATTAACTGTAAAGCTATCAAGAACGTCAATGCCATACCAAAGTCACAACTACTTCTTTCACTTGTGATAGGACAAATCAGTATTACATCAAGGGTGATTTTCTTCTCAACTCAGATACACATTAATTGACTGACACATTGACACTGAGACAATGACTGGTTCATCCCATTCAATGACTGGTTCATCCCATTCAATGACTGGTACAGATATATAAGACATGAATTGAATGAAACACATCTAGTGAAAAGTACATTCAAATGCCTTGTCTATACTATAGTTCATTATCTACCCCCAGGAGGGCCTAACTTACAGTGTATATCAGTGTAAAAAAAATGCAATTGTCAATTCAAATAAAATTCTGCAGTATGGTCATTTCAGGGCTGTAAGTGTTTAGATTTTTTTAATTTGACCTTTATTTAACTAGGCAAGTCAGTTAAGAACAAATTCTTATTTTCAATGATAGCCTAGGAACAGTGGGTTAACTGCCTGTTCAGGGGCAGAACGACAGATTTGCACCTTGTCAGCTCGGGGGTTTGAACTTTCAACCTTCTGGTTACTAGTCCAATGCTCTAACCACTAGGCTACCCTGCCTGCCAAAATGCAGACTGTTTTTCTACATTTCCTGTTCAGGTTTGTGTGAGAACCCCTTATCAGTGAAAGAGTGTGTAAATACTTATTTGTGCCTCAGACTGCTGACAGGTGTGATGGTGGCACACTCCACATTGGCGTCACTGCTGCGTCATCTGCCCTTATAAGGAAAAGACAGTTGAACATTAAAAGCAAATGGACAATCACAACCTCTTTTGTACTGCACCATGTTCCCATCACAAAGACACCAGTGGGCAGGAGATGAACTGACATAATACTTTTATTACTGTTATTGAACTAAGTGTTAAGTGAAATAATGTTTATTCAACGGCAATATCCATTCAACAGTGAATTCTATCATCTGCCAATTTATCAATAATTTTCCATCATGTTTGTAAGACACATACTGTAAGCACCCTGAACAGGTGAATTTTATAACTAATCCAAGTTAGACCAGAGCCTGTTGTTTCCAATGGGAGCAAATGAATCATTGGGGCAGAACAAGCAAGGAGGTGGGCAGAGCCAAGCATGAGCTAGTGAGATCCTATTGGCACATTCTGGCATTTATTTGCATATTTCCCGTAGGGAATGCCTGCTCTGTGAAGTGTGCACGTGTAATAACTCCATTCGGCCTTGCACTCCTTCTAAACAACACAATTTTTAGAAACTTTGGCACAGGGTAAAGTCTACAAAATGCAATCCTAATAAATTATATTTTGTCTCTATGTTTCATAATTTTCCTTCAATTCTCAAGAGGCTGAATGTATCTCACAGGAGAAAGCATCCGAGCGAGCGAAACAATGCCCCTCTGTCTCTCTAACTGTTGGCCATCTATCTGATGCTGTCTGGTCTAAACGAGTATAAAATTGTTGCCACCCGTAGCATTGAAGGCAAGGGAAGCCAGCGAGCATTTGGCCTCCCTAGAAAAGTAGAAAAAATGTGTCAATCAGTGTTGAGCTAAACTGAGCGAGCTCAACTGTGAATGGTCCTGGCACACCAACAAAAAAATGTAATGGGAAGCCAGCTTGGATTTTGGCGTCACTCCTATCAAATCCCATTGAGAGCATACGTCATTGTCAGAAAAATTTGAATAGTTGAATCTTGTTTTGTTTTTGTACTCTGGAGGCTAGCTAGCTAGCTAGGTTAAATGGACCCTTTCCTAAATTAGCCATTGATGGAGATAGGGATTTGGACTTGTGATGTTACTAAATTCTCTGTGCAGGCCAATGATTATAAGCAACTCTGATCCAACCATTAATTCATACATTGTTGTGCCTCTGCCCTGACAGGATGCAAGTTCAATATGTAACTAGATGTAGAAGGCTAATGTTAACTACCTAACGTTGCCCATGAATGGAAGTCAGGCTAGCAAGCAAGAATTTTAGCCAGGTAGCCTAGGACAACAAAAAATAAAAGCATGTACTGTATGACAGAGTGATAGACAGTTTCGTCAACATGAAAGAGAGGAGGATTGCAATGGTGTTTCTCTACAAGTGCAGTAGTTTCTACTTGCACGAACACAGTCGCACGCACACAGAAATCAGAACCATGGACAGCCACATCTTAGTTAGCTTACCTTGATTGAACTAAATTGTTTTAGGTATATATTAGTTGTCACTGTATTAGACTAAGCAGAGGTGATTTGATGATGTTGATATTATGAGGTTGAAATGGTACTGGAATAGGGGAAGCAGCTCCTGTTTTCTTTGCGACTTGTGGTAACTCTCTGTGGTTCTAAATCAATAGTGGTTTAGTGGTCTTGCTTGACCATGCTCTAGGTCATGTAACTGTCTGTTACATGCAATATGCTTTGTGGACTTCCCCAGAGATTTTACCCACACACTGCTGCTGTTCACCGATGTAGAAAATGTGCAAAATGTAAGCAAAAATCCATCTAGCTCCATCATATCACACTGTCAGCCACTGGGCTTCTTCTTGTTACCATATTTGGTAGTGAGTGGAAACGCCAACCGGATGCTTCACATTTATATGTCCGGTGAAATTTCTGGGTCTTTAGAACGACATGAAACAACATGGAGTTGCTTTCAAACAGGACACTAACATCCTAATCTCAGTAAGGTAGAGTGGGCTGGAGCTGGAATGTGTTCTAGTTTACAAGTCCGAGATATAAAAATAAACTGCTCTGAGTGGAGTGCCCACCGCTTGGAACACACTTACACCAATCACTTAATAGCTGCATGGCTTGGATAAATGCACAAACTGGTACTGTGACAATACAGAATTGTGAGTAGAGTTTAATATGTTTAAATACAATGTACTATATGCTAACACATTAAAAAACAAGTTCTGTGAAATGTAGGCTTTTCACTAATAGGTGAGCACATTCACCTAAAGTGAAATGGTCAGAATATCCTGGCTAAGGTGGTGGTGACCCCTCCCATGCAGGCCTTTTGTGAGTGTAATGTTAACTCGGGGGCGGCAGGGCAGCCTAGTGGTTAGAGCGTTGGACTAGTAACCGAAAGGTTCTGCCGTTCTGCCCCTGAACAGGCAGTTAACCCACTGTTCCTAGGCTGTCATTGAAACTAAGAATTTGTTTGTAACTGACTTGCCTAGTTAAATAAAGGTTAAAAAATGGGGACTCCTTAGGCCTGCATACTGTGGGTAAACACACTTTCAGTTGGGCCTGAGTTTGTAAGTCTACCAGGCACTTTGTCCTGCTATCTGATCACAGAGGTTGTGTTATCACTAACTGAGAGAGCATATACATATAACATTTTAAATGTCTCTATTAATTCAAAGCTTTTGTGAGTGTAATGTTAACTAGTAATTTCTGATTGTTTATAATTTCCACTTCCTTTGACAATTTAAAAATGTTTCCCATGCCAATAAAGCCTTCTGAATTGAATTGAATTGAGAGAGAATAAGAGAGAGAGAGAGAGAGAGAGAGAGAGAGAGAGAGAAAGAGTGCATACATACACAGTAGCCTCAGTTAACCTCTACAAGCTGTTTTAACCACGTGTCTGTCATGTTATGTTCCACTTCTCTAGTTGCACTTCCTTTCTCCTACAGAACAATAAGGTTAGGGAGAGCATATTAGTGTGTGTGTGTGTGTGTGTGTGGGGGGGGGGGGGGGGGAAATCTATGTTACTCCCAAATAATATTTTCCTCCTTGTTACTGTAGTCAGTATTATTGCAGTGAGTATTGTTCCTATGTTCCTAGCCATATATCTTCCACATAAACCTGGCAAGCTAAGCTATACAGTTGTCTACACGCAAGGCAACACTGATAAACCAGGACACACCCCCATCCAAAGCAGGCCAATGGACTCTCTCATGTGGGTGAGCAGACTTACTGGCATTGCCTCTGTGTTTGTTTTCCTCCGTTAAGTTTTGGTTTGTCACGTCATGACACTAGTTCCTTTTGTTATGTCTCTATTTTAGGTTGGTCATATATGTATGCAAACACATATATATATATGCAAACACATTAAAAAACAATTTCTGTGAAATGTAGGCTTTTCACTAATAGGTGAGCACATTCACCTAAAGTTTCACCTAATGTGAAATGGTCAGAATATCCTGGCTAAGGTGGTGGTGACCCCTCCCATGCAGGCCTATGGGGACTCCTTTAGCCTGCATACTGTGGGTAAACAGACATACAGTAAGACCTGGGCCTGAGTTTGTAAGTCTACCAGGCACTTTGTCCTGCTATCTGATCACAGAGGTTGTGTTATCACTAACTGAGAGAGCGGGAGAGAGAGAGAGACTATTTGCTCATTGTTACAACACTGTACATATAACATTTGAAATGTCTATTATTTTGAAGCTTTTGTGAGTGTAATGTTAACTGGTAATTTCTTATTGTTTATTTCACCCTTTGTTTATCTATTCCATTTGCTTTGACAATGTAAACATGTTTTCCATGCCAATAAAGCTTTATTTGAATTGAGAGAGAGTGTGTGTGAGAGAGAGAGAGAGAGAGAGAGAGAGAGAGAGAGAGATGGAAAGAGGGAGAGGTATAAGAGAGAGAGACAGAGAGAGAGAGGGAAAGAGAGAGAGAGGGATAAGAGAGAGAGACAGAGAGAGAGGGAAAGAGAGAGAGGTATAAGAGAGAGAGACAGAGAGAGAGGTATAAGAGAGAAAGAGACAGAGAGAGAGAGGGAGAGAGAGAGACAGAGAGAAAGAGAGAGAGGGAGAGAGAGAGAGAGAG
Organism: Oncorhynchus masou masou; assembly: GCF_036934945.1. Lineage (NCBI taxonomy): Eukaryota > Metazoa > Chordata > Actinopteri > Salmoniformes > Salmonidae > Oncorhynchus > Oncorhynchus masou. Next base: position 72,724,127 of record NC_088240.1, read on the forward strand.
AGAGAGAGAGAGAGAGAGAGAGAGAAAGAGTGCACACAAACACAGTAGCCTTGGTTAACCTCTACAAGCTGTTTTAACCTCACGTCTGTCATGTCATGTTCCACTTCTATATTTGCACTTCCTTTCTCCTACAGAACAATAAGGTTGGGGGGGGGCAGCAATCTCCCAAATACGTTTTTCCTCCTTTTTACTGTAGTTAGTATTATTGCAGTGAGTATTGTTCCGAGCCATGTCTTCCACATAAACCTGGCAAGCTAAGCAATACAGTTGTCTACACAAACCAACAGAGGTTAGCCAAGGCAACACTGATAAACCAGGACACACCCCCATCCAAAGCAGGTCAATGGACTCTCTCATGTGGGTGCATTGCACCCCTTGGGCAAGGCTTACTGGCATTGACGCTGTGTGGCTTTGTGTGTAAATAGACTCTCCCATGTGGGTGAGCAGACTTACTGGTATTGAATCTGTGCTTGTTTTCTACCATTACGTTTAGGTTCTCCTTTTTTGTTCAGTTCATAGTGCACTGATTGCTCAGGCAGTACGTTATTTTCAAGAGATAATCCATGTATCTGTAATATAACTTTTAATTTTCCTTTTGTATTTTCCAGGCATGCTCAATTTTCCAGGCACACCTACTTAAACCCTTGATTGAGTAGGTGTGTCCAAACCGTTGACTGGTACTGTATAGATATTACAAATGCTAATATACATAAATCAGAGGGTAAAGAGAGAAATATTCCGTGTTAAGATGAATCATGTTTTTTAGTGGACTATTAATTGTATCCTGCTGCCAGACAAAAGGCATTTAATCTAAATGTGTTTGAAATTAGAGTGTGTGATTTATTTACACTTGCAGCTTTATTTAAAAATATTTTGGTTTACATATCTGTATTCTGATAATGGCCTCTTCTTTTGTGTTTTCACAAACAAAACACATTTTTCCATCAACTACACACTTTAGAGAAGGATAAAATAGAAGAGGTAGATAGAAAAGTTGAGCATCACTGAATATATAGTAAAATAAAATATATGTCTATACATCGTTATACATAATCTGACAATATGTGACTATAAATGACAAAATTGATAGTGGGGACATTTTTACCAAATTAATCAACTGTAAGGCCAAACTGGAACAGCGTGGCAATTCCTTTTGACTTCTAGAGCTAGATTCAATCCGTACCAAAAGGAAAAAAAGAAATGTTCCTGCGTTCGAGGAGACTGCATTCACGGTAAATGTTGCATATGTTGAGTCAATCGGAAATGACCTTAAAATGTCAATCGTGCTATACAACGGACCTTCCATGCTACAGATTGAATGTAGGCCTTAGTCTCCACAGTTGTCCAAAATAAGTTGAAATAGATGTTGCTTGTGTCATTGCCGACAGCAAAGAACACTGAATTGAGGAATCTGATACACGTGTAACAAGAAGTAAATATTTGACATTGAGTTGTAAAATGTTTACTCTTGTGAGTGGTAACCTCACTGGCACTCTGTGTAATGACACCCAGTAATACATGTCATTTCAGACTTAAGAATAGTATCTTTCTGCTGCATTCTCATAACATTGTCAAATCTGTCTTTAAACTCTGATATGACTTATCCATACACACTGAAAATACATAAACTAGCCGGTCTGCAGGTATTAAAAAAAATGACTCGGTGGGAATCATGGAGGAGTCACACAAAGACACAGCGATTGGAACCACAAATCTCAAATTTGGACTCATCAGACCATAGGAGAGATTTCCACCGGTCTAATGTCCATTGATTGTATTTTTTGGCCCAAGCAAGTATTTTCTTCTTATAGCTGTCCTTTAGTAGTGGTTTCTTTGCAGCAATTCGATCATGAAGGCCTGATTCACACAGTCTCCTCTGAACATTTGATGTTGAGATGTGTCTGTTACTTGAACTCTGTGAAGCATTTACTTGACCTGCAATTTCTGAGGCTGGTAACTCTAACACGGAACACAAACCGGCTGCGCATGTGCGCCATCGTGCGCTATCGTGCATACATTTATTTTGTCCCCCTACAACAAACGTGATCAAGACACACAGGTTAAAATATCAAAACAAACTCTGAACCAATGACATTAATTTGGGGACAGTTCGAAAGCATTAAACATGAATGGCAATTTAGCTAGTTAGCTTGCAATTGCTAGCTAATTTGTCCTATTTAGCTAGCTTGCTGTTGCTAGCTAATTTGTCCTGGGATGTAAACATTGAGTTGTTATTTTACCTGAAATGCACAAGGTCCTCTACTCCGACAATTAATCTACACATAAAACGGCCAACTGAATCATTTCTAGTCATCTCTCCTCCTTCCAGACCTTTTCATCTTTGAACTTATATGGTGATTGGCATCTACACTTTCATAGTATTACCACGACAACCGGCAAAACATTTTGTCTTTCAATCACCTACATGGGTATAATCAATGAGGTTCAGAAATAGAAAGGAGTTCTATTTTAGCCCTTGGCATCGCAGACACTCGTTGGCACGCGAGCAGTGTGGGTGCAATAATTGAATAACATGGATTTCTCCATTTATTTTGCGACGCTCGTGCACGCGACGTGTCCGGTCTGGTCAGCATGTAATGAACTTATCCTCTACAGCAGAGCTATCTCTGGGTCTTCCTTTCCTGTGGTAGTCCACATGAGAGCTAGTTTCATCATAGCGCTTGATGGTCTTTGAGAATGCACTTGAAAAAAATTTAAAAGTTCTTGAAATTTTCCACATTGACTGACCTTCATGTCTTAAAGTAATGATGAACTGTCGTTTCTCTTTGCTTATTTGAGCTGCTCTTGCTATAATATGGACTTGGTCATTTACCAAAAAGGGCTATCTTCTGTATACCACCCATACCTTGTCACAAAACAACTGATTGTCTCAAACGCATTAAGAAGGTAAGAAATTCCACAAAAAAACTTTGAACAAGGCACACATGTTAATTTTAATGCATTCCAGGTGACTACCTCCTGAAGCTGGTTGAGAGAATGCCAATAGTGTGCAAAGCTGTCATCAAGGCAAAGGGGGGCTGCTTTGAAGAATCTCAAATATAAAATATGTTTTGATTTAGTTAACACCTTTTTAGGTACTACCTGATTCCATATGTGTTATTTCATAGTTTTGATATCTTCACTATTATTCTACAATGTAGAAAATAGTACAAATAAAGAAAAACCCTTGAATGAGTAGGTGTTTCCAACTTTTGACTGGTACAGTACAGTGCATTCGAAAAGTATTTAGACCCCCTTGACTTTTCCCACATTACGTTACATCCTTATTTTAAAATGTATTACATTTGTTGTTTTCTCAATCTACACACAATACCCCATAATGACAAAGTGAAAACAGGTTTTTAAGTATTCAGACCCTATGCTACCCACAGTTGACAGTGCATGTCAGAATAAAAACCAAGCCATGAGGTCAAAGGAATTGTCTATTGAGCTCAGAGACATGATTTTGTCGAAATACCGTTCTGGGGAAGGGTACAAAACAATTCTGCAGCATTGAAGGTCCCTAAGAACACAGTGGCCTCCATCATTCTTAAATGGAAGAAGTTTAGAACCACCTAGACTCTTTTTAGATCTGGCCGCCCGGCCAAACTGAGCAATCGGTTGAGAAGGGCCTTGGTCAGGAGGTAACCAAGAACCCGATGAGTTCCTCTGTGGAGATCGGAGAACCTTCCAGAAGGACAGCCATCTCTGCAGCACTCCACCAATCAGGCCTTCATAGTAGAGTGACCAGACAGAAGCCACTCAGTAAAAGGCACATGACAGCCCACTTGGAGTTTGCCAAAAGGCACCTCAAGACCTTAAGCATCATGCCGGGGGGATGTTTTTCAGCGACAGGGACTGAGAGACTAGCCAGGATCGAGGGAAAGATGAATGGAGCAAAGTACAGAGATATCCTTGATGAAAACCTGCTCTAGGATTATTAGTTGTACCCTGCCACCAGTCAAAAGGCCGTTTGATCTAAAAGTTTCTGAAGTCGGTGTGTGATTTTTATTTACACTGAACTTTATTTTAAAACAAATTTGGTTTAAATATCTGCATTCTTATAATGGTCTCTTCCTTTGTGTTTTCACAAACATACAGACATGATACAAGGCAAACACTATTTCCATCAACTACACACTTAGAGAAGGATAAAGTACAACCCCTTGGTAAATAGAAGAGTTGAGCAACACTGAATACATAGTCAAATAAAATATATACCTAACATATACAGTGTTATACATAATCTGGCAATATGTGACTCTAAATGACATTGATAGTGTGGACATTTTTACCAAATGAATCAACTGTAAGGCCAAACTGGAACAGCCCTGCAATTTATTTGTACTTTTAGGGCTAGATTCAATCTGTAGCGTGGAAGGCAATGTTCCTGTGACTGCAGAGAGACTGCGCTCACGGTAAACGCTGTGTATGGAGACTCAAACGGAAATTACCTTTACATTTCAGCGGATCTTCTGCTCTACAAATTGAATCTAGGCATTAGTCCCCATGGTTGACCAAAATAAGTTGCGTTGAGTCTTTCTTGTATCATTACTGATAGCCCACAACACTGAATTGAGCAAATTGATACATTTGTGTAACAAGAAGTAAATATTTGACATTGAGTTGTAAAATGTTTACTCTTGTGAGTGGTAACCTCACTGGCACTCTGTGTAATGACACCCAGTAATACATGTCATTTCAGACTTAAGAATAGTCTCTTTCTGCTGCATTCTCATAACATTGTCAAATCTGTCTTTAAACTCTGATATGACTTATCCATACACACTGAATGTACATACACTATCCTTCAGAAATGTATTAGAAATATTCCAAAATACAATTTGTGTCCATAATTTGGTGTTTATTTATTTATATTAATGAAAATAATGAATGATTTAAACTATCCGGTCTGCCGGAATTAAAAAAAGTAAATCATTAGATGTAGTTTTTCAAAATGTATGTCATAAACATTGATGAATAAACAACATTATGATATATCCCACAGGGCACAGGCGTCAATTCAACGTCTATTCAACGTTGGTTGAACTTCATTTCATTGAAATGACGTGGAAACAACGTTGATTCAACCAGTGTGTCCCCAGTGGGATGTATCTCTTTGGAAAGTGCCTGTCACCGGCACCTATTGTATGTGGTCAAGGTTATGATGATTTTGGGTGCTGGGGTTGAGAGAAGCAGTGGCTGTGCTGCTAGCCGGTGTTGAGGTGTCAGATCAGTTGATACGGTTGCCCAGGATGATGACAGAGACGATGTACAGGACGATGACGGTGATGCCGATACCCAGGGCGGTGTGGTTCAGTATCCGCGCTAGACGAGAATTCTTCTCAGCAATCTGCTGATGACCCTGGTTGTTGGCGTCTCTAGTCTGAGAGCAGAGAGAGAGGAAGGGAGGGAGTGAGGGAGGGAGGGAGCACAGAAGGATAGAAGGACAGAGGGATGGAGGGAGAGAGTGAGAGAGAGTTGTAATTGTTGTAATCGTCATTCAGGAAAAAGAGGAAGAGACTTCAACGGAGAGTTCAACGATGATTCAGTGCCATGCTCTTATTTGATTGGAGTTATTTTACGAGATGCAGTATTAATTCACAAACACAATACTCAGCCAACATGCCAACAAAGTCAGAAAATAAAAAACAAATAGGGACATTTTTCTCTCTCACTGCAGAGCATTTATAATATATCATATTAATACCTACTAGTGATGAAAAACAACTAAAATGATTTCCTGTGGCCACACCCCAAGCAGCACTAAATTGAAACAGCTGTGGATGGAGCACAAACCTGGAGCTCTCTCCCCTAGCTACAGTCTTAAGAATGATGCTATATTGTAAGACATTTTTTGACACCTGTTATTATTTCTCTTGGGGGAAGAACAAGAGATGACAGGCGATGCTAAACATTGAGTCAACTAACTGAAGTCTCAGTGTCCGTGACTCTCCTTGCCATTGACTTTACACTATAGACATCTCCGAGCAGCTGACTACAAGAGTCAGTATGAGTCACACACTAAGCAACAGTAAAGCTCTAAGAAAAAGTTGAACAGTATATGTGTGTCACATGTGGTCTTGGATTACTTTCTTTCTCCAAGTCAGGAAGAGTCTTGTGCCAAACATGAAGTGGCTGTAAAACACAAACAACAGGCACCAAAATTCCCACTCAAAGCATTATTGGGTAAGCAGCAGAGCTAAAATTCTCATAGTGAAATAAATGTAGTGTTTCTGCCACCTTTGTCTATGTTTAAAGAATAACAACATGACCTCACACCCCCTATAAGATCTCTCCCACTCAACAGTGACTGACTCAATTTAATTTAAGTCTCAATTGAATCAACCTCCCCCTAGTCACATGACGTTTTAACATAGCCTCAATCTGTTTCTGTTCTCTGGTAAAATTATTGAGTTGGCTTCCACAGCTGGGCGAGGGTTGACAGAAGGCTTTAGGCAGAGAGGTTCTGTGTTCATTTAGGGTAGTGTGGCGTGAGAAGGCCTGCCTGCTATTGTAAACCCTCCTCCTGATTACTGACAGCTGGATCATAATTGTTTCCACACGGCTAGTTGGAGGAGAAGGGCTTGTTGGCTCTCTCAGCACTGGACAGTTGTTGTATTTCTGAGGGTTTGTGTATTTGCGTGTCTTGAATAATTATCTGGGCACTCCACCAAATGGTTTTCTTCCATTTCCTTGAGGTTCAGAAGATTTCCTCCATCCCATCTGTCTGTCTGTATGCTCTGTTTGCCATGATATTACAAAACTTGAAATACATTTAGCCTATCCATTTACTAGGCTACTATGGACAATTGAATGAGAGATGTGCTTGGTAATTTGTTTTATGGAATATGAAACCATCACAGCCAGAAAAGGTGAGAATTACTGTATATTCTGGAATACTGTGTATTCTGGAACACTGTATATTCTGCAATGGTTATGAAAATAAAATAAATAGGAAAAATATTCCTTTATCTAATTATAAGATTATGTCTAACTATTTTAGATTCTGAAAATAAAACATATTTTTGCTCTTCTCACTAATGGCAAATAGTTGCGTTCTTGTTAATATGTTTTCCTCTTAAATTTGTTTTATTTTCATCATATCCCCCATTCGCACAAAGTACTCACTTGCAAGCTTGCAGTACAATATTTCAACCACTAGCAGATGTAAGTATGCATGGTCTGAAGTTTGCAGGGAGGTGAGTACATTCTCACATCAAGTACTTTTTTAAAATAAAACTTGCACATGCACATTTTGGGGTATATTTTGTATATATGCACGGTTTATAAATGAGACCCCAGAAACCTACTGGAAGCTTGATTCCACACACTTACCCACGTAATACTAATTTCCCCATGGGTCTATATCAGCACTGCAGCATATTGTCCATATGACTCATCATAATATAATCTGTCGGGTCAGGCTCCTTGAAAACCACATTACATTTAAAACCAACTAAAACCTAAATAAAATATTCTGAACAATTAACTGGTTATTCTAGTGTTTTATAAAATATAAAATACTGTATCTGCAATATGTTCTAAGCAATGTGTTGAGTGCAATCGGACTACAAAGTGAACATTTCATGAATTGTTTTTTTGTGGAGGATCTATAACTGGTTTGTGACCTCATGGAGAGGGAGGGGCAGGATGTGAGATGGGTGATATGTGAGAAAATTCCAAGATCAAACATAATCAGATCGTTGTGGGAGTCTGTCTTTCTAAACTCTGTGACATAAAGGGCCTTCTCAGTGACAGTACAGAAATACTGGTGAATGGGCCATCCATTGAGTGACCCAGGGAGCATTTGTATATTTTTTGGGTTCAATTAGCAGACAATCTTATCCAGAGTGACTTCGTACAGGTCCCCGGTGGGAATGAAACCCAGAACCATGGCATTGCAAGTGCCATGCTCTACCAATTTAGCCACACGGGACTACTATTGATTAACACTATCAACAGATTTCTGCTCTTCTCTGTGACTGAAGAGAAGGTTGTCAACGTGTTTGTCAACTTTGTTCTAAGGGCAGAAAGAATCTGATTGGTTTAGGGAAGAACAAATACGATTGGTTTCTAAAAGGTCAATGGGCGGAGTTTAACAGATGCACAATTTGAAATTATAGCGGAGGTTTGACCTGAGCATCTTGTAAATAAAACTTGGAGTTAAAAGTTGTAACGTTTTGAAATAATTATTGTGATACAGTAGTCAGACAAATGTGACAACATCTCTTAGACGTGAAGCAAAGAGTAAATTGTAACAAGCTAGCAGCAACATGCTAAGCTAATCAGAGCAAGCTCGCTTGATAAGCATTTAGCAACCTCTTAGCTAATTAAGTTCAATTAATAGACTACACGTATGTCAGCTGACATTTGTTTTGTTGAAATGTTAAGGTGAAATTAAAAAAATGGAGAGTTATGGAGAGTTAAAATGCTAAGCTAAACAGAGCTAGTTGGCTAACAGATGTCTATCTCTTACTAAGAGCTAGATTAAATCCGTACCAAAAGGAAAAAAAGAAATGTTCCTGCGTTCGAGGAGACTGCATTCACGGTAAATGTTGCATATGTTGAGTCAATTGGAAATTACCTTAACATTTCAATCGTGCTATACAACGGACCTTCCATGCTACAGATGGAATGTAGGCCTTAGTCTCCACAGTTGTCAGAAATAAGTTGAATTAGATATTGCTTGTGTCATTGCCGACAGCAAAGAACACTGAATTGAGGAAACTGATACACGTGTAACAAGAAGTAAATATTTGACATTGAGTTGTAAAATGTTTACTCTTGTGAGTGGTAACCTCACTGGCACTCTGTGTAATGACACCCAGTAATACATGTCATTTCAGACTTAAGAATAGTCTCTTTCTGCTGCATTCTCATAACATTGTCAAATCTGTCTTTAAACTCTGATATGACTTATCCATACACACTGAATGTACATACACTATCCTTCAGAAATGTATTAGAAATATTCCAAAATACAATTTGTGTCCATAATTTGGTGTTTATTTATGTATATTAAATATACAATTAAACAGGCAAAATAATGAATGATTTAAACAATCCGTTCTGCAGCATTTAAAAAAGTAAGTCATTAGATGTAGTTTTTCAAAATGTATGTCATAAACATTGATGAATAAACAACATTATGATATATCCCACAGTGCACAGGCGTCAATTCTGTCAGGATTTGGCCAGGGTTGTTCCGGGTTTTGGTCACTAGATGCCCCCATTGTGCTTTTTGACCTTATGTTTTTTCCCTTGTTCCCCATTATTATTTGCACCTGTGCCTCGTTTCCCCTGATTGTATTTAAACCCTTAGTTTCCCTCAGTTCTGTGCTCTGTGTTTGTATGTTAGCACCCAGCCCTAGTGTTCTGTGTATTCTTGTCGATTCCGGTGGATGCTCTTGTGGAATTCTGTTTTTGTTTTTGAGTATCTCTTGAGGCTTTTTTGTGCTATTCCTACCACCTTTTGGATTTGCCATTTTTGTATTTAAGGACTTCTCCTTTTTACTTTATTAAATACACCGTCTTAAGTACTGCTGTGTCTGCCTCATCTTCTGGGTTCTGCTGACTATTCGTGGCTCAGTTGGTTAAGTGACTGTTTCTCACTCCGGGTCCTGACAAATTCAACGTCTATTCCACGTTGGTTCAACGCCATTTCATTGAAATGACGTGGAAACAACGTTGATTCAACCAGTGTCTCCCCAGTGGGATGTATCTCTTTGGAAAGTGCCTGTCACCTGCACCTATTGTATGTGGTCAAGGTTATGATGATTTTGGGTGCTGGGGTTGAGAGAAGCAGTGGCTGTGGTGCTAGCCGGTGTTCATGTCTTAAAGTAATGATGAACTGTAATTTTGTCTTTGCTTATTTGAGCTGTTCTTGCTATAATATGGACTTGGTCATTTACCAAATAGGGCTATCTTCTGTATACCACCCATACCTTGTCACAAAAGAACTGATTGTCTCAAATGCATTAAGAAGGTAAGAAATTCCACAAATGAACTTGGAACAAGGCACACATGTTAATTTAAATGCATTCCAGGTGACTACCTCATGAAGCTGGTTGAGAGAATGCCAAGAGTTTGCAAAGCTGTCATCAAGGCAAAGGGTGGCTACTTTGAAGAATTATATATTCTACAATGTAGAAAATAGTACAAATAAAGAAAAACCCTTGAATGAGTAGGTGTTTCCAACTTTTGACTGGTACTGTACTGTGCATTCGGAAAGTATTTAGACCCCCTTGACTTTTTCCACATTACGTTACAGCCTTATTTTAAAATGTATTACATTTGTTGTTTTCTCATCAATTTACACACAATACCCCATAATGACAAAGCGAAAACAGGTTTTTAAGTATTCAGACCCTATGCTATTCAATTCGAAATTGAGCTCAGTTGCATCCTGTTTCCATTGATCATCCTTGAGATGTTTCTACAACTTAATTGGAGTTCACCTTGGACCATGATTTGGAAAGGCACACACCTTTCTAAATAAGGTCCCACAGTTGACAGTGCATGTCAGAATAAAAACCAAGACCTGAGGTCGAAGGAATTTTCTATTGAGCTCAGAGACATGATTTTGTCGAAATACCGTTCTGGGGAAGGGTACAAAACAATTCTGCAGCATTGAAGGTTCCTAAGAACACAGTGGCCTCCATCATTCTTAAATGGAAGAAGTTTAGAACCACCTAGACTCTTCCTAGAGCTGGCCGCCCGGCCAAACTGAGCAATCGGTTGAGAAGGGCCTTGGTCAGGAGGTAACCAAGAACCCGATGAGTTCCTCTGTGGAGATCGGAGAACCTTCCAGAAGGACAGCCATCTCTGCAGCACTCCACCAATCAGGCCTTCATAGTAGAGTGACCAGACGGAAGCCACTTAGTAAAAGGCACATGACAGCCCACTTGGAGTTTGCCAAAAGGCACCTCAAGACCTTAAGCATCATGCCGGGGGGATGTTTTTCAGCGGCAGGGACTGAGAGACTAGCCAGGATCGAGGGAAAGATGAATGGAGCAAAGTACAGAGATATCCTTGATGAAAACCTGCTCTAGGATTATTAGTTGTACCCTGCCACCAGTCAAAAGGCCGTTTGATCTAAAAGTTTCTGAAGTCGGTGTGTGATTTTTATTTACACTGAACTTTATTTTAAAACAAATTTGGTTTAAATATCTGCATTCTTATAATGGTCTCTTCCTTTGTGTTTTCACAAACATACAGACATGATACAAGGCAAACACTATTTCCATCAACTACACACTTAGAGAAGGATAAAGTACAACCCCTTGGTAAATAGAAGAGTTGAGAAACACTGAATACATAGTCAAATAAAATATATACCTAACATTTACAGTGTTATACATAATCTGGCAATATGTGACTCTAAATGACATTGATAGTGTGGACATTTTTACCAAATGAATCAACTGTAAGGCCAAACTGGAACAGCCCTGCAATTTATTTGTACTTTTAGGGCTAGATTCAATCCGTAGCGTGGAAGGCAATGTTCCTGTGACTGCAGAGAGACTGCGCTCACGGTAAACGCTGCGTATGGAGACTCAAACGGAAATTACAGGTCTACTATACCTGTTGTATTCGGCGCATGTGACAAATAACATTTTATTTTATTTATGACTTTTTGGGGGTTCTAAAATAAGGTCAATTGTACCAAGTTCAATTCTGCTGCGCTTGACTTCCCTGCCACCGACATACACGACGTGACAGTAGGGTACTGTCAGTAATGGGGATAAGAGGGATGAGTGTGTATAAACAATGGATGGATAGATAAAGTGGCTATCGAAGGGTTAACTGAAACAATGCTGCTGCTATTTTCATTGACAGCTAAGTCTCTACACTTAAAAAATGACAGAAACATTTGGAGTGTGGACTGTATTAATTGTGTAATTACTGGGAGTGGAACACAGACATTGTGGTGTTTGGTGCACCTGTGCTCTCTCTTAAATGATTCTCCCTTAAATGACCTAATTCTCAGCCACTTTCCCTTTTCACCACATGTTGCTTATAGGTTCAGCTTAACACATGGCGGATTCATGCCCCTAACGGTACTGCTTAGAAAGGAGCTGTGTTCGACAATGTTTCAAATTCATAGATTTGTTAGTTGTGATTGCTTATGTTTTTCTCGTGTAAGGCATGGCCACTATAACTTATTTTACACATCTCTGTTTCCTCAAAGTGCACTCTGTAACGTTAAACACAAAAAATCTGATGAAAAAGAACATGTCATAAACGGATGTCTGAGATAAAGCAAACAGTTTTATCTCAGACATTGCCAAATATTGAAGTACCATTCTCAACATATCATGACAGTCACAATAAAGATAACATTCACAATGAAGTTCAGGGTTTAGAGCAAATACCAACAGCGTAAGCAACATTCTATTTGGACCTGTGGTAATGGCCCTATTCATTCCCAACAACCCATGGGGCCTAGATAGGGGCCGCTTCATAAAAGGAGGCTGGGGTATCCTAGCAAGTGGTGTTAATAGTTAATGTGTGTAATCATTTTCTGATAATGCCAGAGTATAGTATAAATAGTATTAAAATAATAACTGTTTAAGCACCGTTTTCTTCAGAGTGTTACAAAGACAGGAAAATATGCTTAATGGATTACTAAATGAACTTGAAACTTGTCAAGGGAAACAACAGACACGCTACTTCTTTCGAAGACAATTACCAGGAAATTGTGTGCAATCTCCTAAAGGGATCTGTTCATCGTCCTGTTCTTATTTCATGGCAAATCACATTAAAACATTTCACAACATACTGACTGGAAAACACACAGCCTACGACACACAGACACAAATCTAAAAACACTTTCAGCCACAGACACGTGACCACACACACACAAGCACGAGGACACAAACACACAAGCACGAGGACACAAACACACAAGCACGAGGACACAAACACACAAGCACGAGCACACACGCACATAGACAAGCACGAGCACACACACACACAGACACGCAACCAAGCTCGAGCAGACACACACACACACACACACACACACACACACAAGCACGAGCACATACACTAGCAAAGGCACACACGCACGAGCACACACACACACACACACACACACACACACACACACACACACACACACACACACACACACACACACACACACACACACACACACACACACACACACACACACACACACACACACACACACACACACACACACACACACACACACACACACACACACACACACACACACACACACACACACACACACACGCACACAATAGCTTCTTTCTGCTCTCTGATTATGCCCTCTTGTCCACCATGTTAGAAAGGCCCCACTTTGTGAACGTTGAATTTCCAAGAGGCAGATTCCAGTTGCAATCCCCTGCCCAGGCCTGTACCTCTGTTGACTCTCCCACAGGACTGTTCCCCTCCTCCTACCCTTCCCAGACAACCTGGCGCGAATCCCAAACACAACAGACTCTCAGCTCAGCTATAAAGCAACTCCCCCTCTTGTGGGTTAGGCCAGGAAAAACATGCTGAGACTTGGAAAATCCTATAAATCAAAACATAACAATATCCTGCATAGATCTCGAACTAACCTCAAACAATCCAAACTCAATAAAATAGGGAATGCAACTATCTACAGTGCATTCAGAACGTATTCAGACCCCTTCACTTTTTCCACATTTAGTTACATTACAGCCTTATTCTAAAATGGATGAAATACAACATTTTCCTCATCAATCTACACACAATAGCCCATAATGACAAAGCTAAAACAGGTTTAGAAATGTTTGCAAATTTATTACAAATAAAAAATAGAAATACCTTATTTACATAAGTATTCAGACCCTTTGCTATGTGACTCCAAATTGAGCTCAGGTGCAACCTGTTTCCATTGATCATCCTTGAGATCTTTCTACAACCTGAATGGAGTCCACCTGTGGTAAATTCAATTTATTGGACATGATTTGGAAAGGCACACACCTGTCTATATAAGGTCCCACAGTTGACAATGCATATCAGAGCAGCATTTTTCAGAGACAGGATTGTGTCGAGGCACAGATCTGGGGAAGGGTACCAAAACAATTATACAGCAATGAAGGTGCCTGAGAACACAGTTACCTCCATCATTTTTAAATGGAAGAAGTTTGCTCAGTTTGGCCAGGCGGCCAGCTCTAGGAAGACTCTCCCGAGAGCTGGCCGCCTGGCCAAACTGAGCAATTGAGGAAGAAGGGCCTTCATCAGGAAAGCGACCAAGAACCCGATGGTAACTCTGATAGAGCTCCAGAGCTCCTCTGTGGAGATGGGAGAACCTTCCAGAAGGGCAATCATTTCTGCAGCACTCCACCAATCGGGCCACTCCTCAGTAAAAGGCACATGACAGCCCGCTTGGAGTTTGCCAAAAGGCACCCAAAGGACTCTCAGACCATGAAAAACAAGATTCTCTGGAAAAACAATTCAATCCATTTTAGAATAACTCTGTAATGTAACAAAATGTGGGAAAAGTTAAGGGGTCTGAATACTTTCCGAATGCACTGTATGTAATCCAAGGGAATCATTTCCACAACAGTAGCCGGTAGCAAATAGGAAGTCATAATTCTTTCTCATACAGGACATATCTCCATATCTCCTTTTCTTTCTACATATACAGTACAGTAACACATTTCTTGGAACATACATTTTCCTAGATACATAACTCCTTTGTATCTCTCCCTGTCTGGGAATAGTTTTAAGATGGGCCGGTAGTGTACTCTATGTGAGTGGTCATTAAGTCTATGTGCTAATCAGACAGTGCTGCTGACTGGAAGAGACAGAAGAGAAAACCGTGTTTGCAGTGCGGTTTGTCACTTCTGTACGCAGTATCCACCAAAAACTGGCAACTGCAGCTTGCCGCAACTGAGTCAGGGTGGGAAGAGCTCGGTGTGGGATAGTCATGCCCAAGCTTCCTGGCAGAGCGTCAAGTAGCTTCTTAGAGAGATAATACACCACTCACCCATTATGTCTCCTCCAGGTCTGAACTGGGTGTGGTCACGCCTACTCCCGGTCTCCCGCTCCCATCGTCATGCAAACCTGGACTTCATCAGTACCTTGATTACCTCCCCTTTATTTAGCCCTCTGTAGCCTTTGTCATCAGGCAGTATTGGTTTTGTTTCATTCACGGTCTGTACACTTCTCATGTTTTGTTTATCTGCATTCTTCATTATTAAAATCAACTTCTGCACCTGCTTTCTGTCTCCTGGCGTATATGTGACAGGTGCTCAACTGTTTACTATAAGTAGGTCATTATCCCATTATATTTATCACAATTTCTATTCTAGTTAGTGCATTATCTTTTACCAGATCTAATGTGTTATAATCTCCTACATTAATTTCACATTTCCACAAACTTCAAAGTGTTTCCTTTAAAATGGTACCCATAATATGCATATCCTTGCTTCAGGTCAAGAGCTACAGGCAGTTAGATTTGGGTATGTCATTTTAGATGTTTTCTTTTTTTAAAGGGTCAGATCCTTAAGAGGTTTTAAGAGCCAAATCAAACCTAGGTCTGACAGATTGATTCCAGAGTATCTTCTGGATGCTTTCAGGCTATCTGTCCCCAGATAGCCTTTTCAGTTGTGTAAAACTGGAAAAAAAAGAAACAACAGTCTATTGTTTGCGTTGATACCCAAAAGATAAGGAGGCATGAATGTGTTTTCCCAATGACTTTAGGGTGTTGCACAGATAAGAATCAGCTCTGGTTGCTTCAGTTTATGAGAAAATGAAACATAACTTTATGGCAGTGAATCATGGATATGAGATGCTTCAGTTTAGGGGAAAATGAAACATAACTTCATGGCAGTGAGTCATGGATATGGGATTACAAGAGCATGCCAAGATGATTTAGTCTGTGATGTGGGTCGTTCCACCAAAAATGTTTTAAACCTAATTTTAACATTGTCATAATGAGCACATGTTCAACTTAATATAAAACATGTTTTCCCACCTCAAGGTTAAATAAAAAAAATACTATAGTAAGTGCTGTAAGAATATTTTAAGATAAATAAACAACGCAGAGGACTAAAGGTGAAGAGGGAATTAACGATCAATGGAAATAGCTGTTTTTCTGTAATAGGGAAACATTGATTAACGGGTCAGAGACATGGGAGGAATTTCAGTCTGGGACTCATAGCTACTTGTGGCAAATTCTAATTGGTTAAAATTGCCTATACACGAGGTATTTGTTATTTGGCCATTGGCCCAATTTTACTGCAAGGAATTCTAATTCGTCAACCACAGGCTAGGGTTGTAACGACAGATCTCCTCTTCGTCTGCAGCGTGGTAAGTGTCCATAATGTTTTTAATAAAGACAAATGAACACTCAAACAAAAACGATAACGTGAAATCTACAAAAAAACGAAACAGTACCGTGTGGCGATAAACACTAACACGGAAACAAACACCCACAAACCGACAGTGAAACCCAGGCTACCGAAGTATGATTCTCAATCAGAGACAACTAACGACACCTGCCTTTGATTGAGAACCATACTAGGCCGAAACAGAAACCAAACATAGACTGCCCACCCAACTCACGCCCTGACCATACTAAATAAAGACAAAAGAAAGGAAATAAAGGTCAGAACGTGACAAGGGTTGGGATATAGATTACATCATGTCTCTTTGTTCTGTGGTGAATCACTGAAGACAGGGAAGAAGGAACATCTGTCATCTACTTTCCAGCATAACAACTATGATGTGTTATTTTTTTCTTCTTTTTTGCTTTGGGGTCTGTGTTATTGAAGAATAATATCAACTGCTAACAGTTCCTATTAATATACTTTAAGTGACAACAGGTATGCTCGTAACACTGTTGATCAACCATAAATCCCCTTGTTGCAGGGGAAATGGAAGGTTGTTGTGTTCAACAGGGTGGGGCAATTGAATGCAAGCTTCACAATGTTTATTATTATTGTGAAAACATTTCTAGCCTGTCTATCTATGTGTAACAGGGTCGACCTATTATGCTCAACACACTCAGTTTTCCACCACGAAACACCAGAACATGGTCAAAAAGAGTAGACGGAATCATCTGCTTTTACACTATTATTTGACTATTAGATGTTCAATGTTTCTTTTGAAAATAATATTTAAAAAGGAATAGTTTCACCATATTAAAACAAGAGTTCAGTTCAAGTAACAGGCTTGACCTTTAAATGAGGGATTGTTGTTGTTGTTGTTTTTTTTCACTTAAAATGAATCACTAATCACGAAATAAATAATAATCTACAAAAATGACGTTGTGAAAGTAACAAAATAATTAGAGCTTTAGAATGGTGAAAAATGTGAGAAATGTTGCCATTAAGTGGGTTAAACTGCACAGAGGGAAGGGTCAAAACACAGAACATTTGCGCTTTAGCAAGTCTTTATTTATATATAAAATCAAATTTATTGAATATTCCATGTGGCCCCAAAAGTAATTATTTATCATGAGAGGGCCATCAACAATAACTAGTAAACCTACATACTCAAAGAAAGGTTAACATCTCACCTTTCTGGCAAATATAGTTGCTGAGGTGTAGTCACTTTTGAGGACATAAACTCAAGTACACAGTACAAATATGATACAAATATGAAAATATGAAATATTTTACAGTATATAATAGCTCTTGACTTGCCCAGGAGAGGAGGAACTTTACTGAGCGACTATGTCTATGATGGATGTGGATGAAGTCAATTCACCAGCACATTGTTCAACCTCCGTTGATGTTGTTATTACATTAGAAATCATCCACTGGGTTTTGATACTTGATAATAAGCCACTGTCTCATTGTGATTTGAAGATGCCCATAATAGCATCTTAGAGGTCTTCAACCTCCTTTCTCTCTTTACCAGGCTTTGACCCGGATGTTTCCTCCATTACCCACATTGATCTATATGAGTCATACCCAGTCAACAATTAGCTGCCTAATCTGATATGCGTTTGTAATCCCAGTTAGTAAGTAAAGAGACTTGCTATGTGCACACTGGCCACAAAACGAGGTGGAAACTGAGATTCACTTCCTAACATCCTGCCAATCGTATGACCATATTAGAGACACATATTTCCCTCAGATTACACGGTGTACAATCCACAGTGTACAATCTGTAAAATACACAGTGTGCAATCACAGCAGCAAGATTTGACAAAAGAAAAGGGCAACCAGTGAAGAACACACATTATTGTAAATACAACCCATTTTTTTACGTTTTATTCATTTTCCTTTTTGTACTTGAACTATTTGCACATCATTACAACACTGTACATAGACATAATGACTTTTGAAATGTCTTTATTCTTTTTGAACGTTTGTAAGTGTAATGTTTACTGTACATTTTTTATTGTCTATTCAACTTTTGTTTATTATCTATTCAACTGGCATTAGCAATTTAAACATATGTTTCCCATGCCAATAAAGCCCCTTAAATTGAAATAGACTTGGAGCATGTAGGGATATTTCAGGGTTTTCAGCCCTTTCCTACCCCTCTTCTCAGTGTGTCTGTCCATTCGATGGTGAGGTTTGGCAAAGGACAAGATGGAGGATTGATGGAGCTCTCCTTTCGTCTTCAGAATACCTTTTAAATGTTGAATACCTCCCCCTCTTACGTCACTCACAGTCAAGGCACCCGCATTGTCACGTCCCTATTTTTAATCACCCATATTCCGGGAAGGGTCCCTCCCTTTCTTACACACACTCTCCCTGATTCCTACTCAGCACCACATCTCCTCTCCCCCGATCCCCTCAAACCAACCTATCCTCAGGACCTTATTCAAAACAGAACTCAAGACTGTGAGACACCAACACTGTAAGGCCTAAACTATCACAAACATGTCCCTCTCCCCAGCTATGCAGCCCACCACCAAGTCAAAATTCAGATCACTGACTCTAAAGAGCGAGATAGAGAGAGACAGGCCCTTATTTAAACAAAACCGGTAACTGGGTTTCTTGGATAATGCTAAAAAAAGACTAGAGTGAGAAATACACTACTGACTACTCTACAAAATGAAACAAGTTATGTTCTGAGGATTATTTAGGATACATCTCTACTAGAAACACATTAGTCTACATTACATTTGAATACTCTTAAAACAGCAATAAAAGACCCACTCACCGAGATGGAGTAGATAAGTGCAGCGATGCCAAGTGGCAGACAGCAGCACAGCATGGTGAAAATGGAGTAGCCCAGGTAGTCTGGCAGAGGGTAAGGCAGAGCTCCACGGGTCACAAACACCGTAGGCTGAACTGTGACGGTGGACTGGGGGTAGTGTCCCGGGGAGTACTGTCCCTGGGGGTATGGCTGGCTGTAAGGGGCCCCGGGAGCTCCTCCATACTGTGGCGGTGGTGCGTAGCCCTGGGGATTGGGGGGGCAGCCTGCTGGTGCGGGGTATCCTGCGTAGGGGTGGTCCTGGTAGGGTGGAGGAGCTGGTTGTCCCATCCCAGACTTCTCATCTGGGTTCCAGCCTGGTGGTGGGGCGTTTGGCATCTTGTTGGGATCAATTTTTTTTGCTGTTGGTGATTTGTTTCCCTTTTATCTTATTTCTCTCTTTCTTTATTTTGTGCCTCCTCTCAATCTCTCAAAGTGTTCTTCTGTGTCTCTCTGCCTAAGCTGTCTGCCTGTCTACAAGCTGAGTAAAGCAAGCAATTATGCTCTCTATTCCCCTCCCCTGTCCGTCCCTGGCAGCTTGTTATGCTTAGAGGAAGCCTGCGTGGGTGAGCTGAAAGGGAATGGTTAGGGGTGGGGAAAGACTGAGTAGCTGACCAGAGTCAAATAACAAGTCTAGCAGTCAGGCAGAAATGCTGTCCATAGTCTGCATAGGAGTTGGGCGCAACCCCATGGTGATATTTTGAACTACACCAGTAACAGTCACATTGAATTATTGCACTTATTGATGACTCTTCAGTGCAAAACTTTCAGAGAAATTCAAATACTTATTTTCTTTGATATGATGCAAAACTGTACATTTGATACTGTAATAAGGTAAAACTGTAACAAAATAGATGCTTAAAGGATTTATTTATGGTAAGGGAACACAGGAAAAAACAGTAAAGACTGTTGATTGAAGAATAAGAATATAATAAAGTATCAAAGATAATGTAACAAATGACAATGCAGCAAGATAATGTAACACACATGATAATGTAACAAGATAAAGTATCATAATAACAATATAACCACATAATGTAACAAACAGTAAAACTACAAGACAATGTAACATTGACAATGTAACAAGATAATGTAACATAAATGACAATGCAACAAGACAATGTAATATTTTGATAATGCAGAAAATAATGTAACCTAGGTGAAAATGTAACATAAATAGATAGGTCCAGTCGGCCTACTGGACAGATAGGACCGCACGGATGGCCAGATGAGACCAGTCGGCCGACCAGGTAGGTAGGTATGGTCAGCCGGCCAGAAAGATAGGTAAAGCCGGCCATTAAGGTAGGTCTGGCCTGACTGCCATGTAGGTAGGTAGGTCCTGCCGGCCAGTTAAGTAGGTCTGTCCGGTCGGCCAGGTTGGTAGGTCCGGCCAGCTGGCCAGGTAGGTAGGTCCTGCCGGGCCTGTCTGCCAGGTTTGAAAAAATGGGGTGTGGCTGCGTTCAGTCATTATGGTCTAGGCCTTTGGAACCATCCTGGTCTCAGAGCGCTTGCTATTATTCTGTAAGTAAATCCGAAACACTCCATTTAGTATGATACGTTACATTTTGTGAATATTTGTGAATATCCATCACCCATTTCATATGATATGTTACAAATTACAATTCAAATGATATCTTAGGAATTTGCAAAATATATAAAATGTTACGAATTTGCTAAACGTACTATATGTTATAAATTAGCAAATTGTATGATATGTAACCAATTCTATCTAGGTGGCTAATGTTAGCTTGCAGGCTAACATTAGCCAAACTAGAGGTTAGGATTAGGGGTTAGGGTTAAGGTTAAGTTTAGGAGTTAGGTTAAAGAGTTAAGGTTAGGGGAAGGGTTAACTAACATGCTAATACGTAGTTCAAATGTAGTAAGTAGTTCAAAAGTTGCTAATTAGTTAAAATGATAAAGTTGTTGTTGACGAGATTCAAACTCGTAACCTTATCCATCCATCCATCCATCCACCCTGAACAACCACCCTACTTTTGTTTTTGCCTTAATAATGTAACTGTAATGGACATTTTAATGTTTTTGTGCTTTTCTTATAACTAATTTCTGTGTTCTATTCATGTGCTGTTCTATAAACCAATTTATGTGTTCATGCAAGTGGTTGACTGTACAAATGCTCACTATCAGTAGCTGCAAGTTCGCACAGACCTTGTTTTGAAAGATATTTCAGTTTCAAAGTCTCAGCTGAGAGAGAAGAAACCTAACCTTGTGAGGTATTGGTCTGTCACCCGTTATGAACCAGTATTGGTCTGTCACATGAATTAAATAAAACAGTAATGATTCATGAATTATGCCAAATCATGCAAATATAACTTGTCTGCGTATAGCCGTACATAAGACAACTATTGGGTCTGCCCAGGCAGTGCTCCTGATTGACATGTGTTCTATGATGCATTGAGTTGGTTGGAACCTCTTCAGTGCGCTGACAAATAAACAATGATTAACTTAAGATTGACTTTGAGTGTCCCTATGGTAGAATTTCCATGACAATTTGCAGTCAACGAACAACATGATTGATTCTGCCTGCGGAGCTTTCCAGTGGGGGTCTGCGAGCGAAACCGGTGGCGAATTTTATAAAGCGTGAAAGAAATTCCCGTCTGACCAAAAGAGGATGAGGACCCATCCAGACCAGACCCTTACTTTGATATGCCCAGGAGAAGACACATCCTCTACAAACAATTGAGGGATGGCAACTGATTTCAGTAAATCCATTTAAATGAATCTGTATATACATTTAAAAAAATGTAAATAATGAAATGTAAGGAAGGCTAGAGTAAGGGCAGGAGAGGCCCCACTGACAATTTTCTGTAGGCATTTATATGAGAAGTGTCTACGTGGTCTGAGAACCACTGGTAATAGCACAAGGTCTTATTTTAGGCATTTATGTGTCTATGCGGTTGTGGAACCACTGAGAATAGCATAAGGTGCACAAGGTGCTATTCTATATGTATGGGAAGCTTCAAGACTATAGAGTCTATGGAGACCATAGCATTTAAGATTATATAAATTATTGATACTATGATGCTGACGGACTATAGATGCTGAGAGACTATAGATGCTGAGAGACTATAGATGCTGAGAGACTATAGATGCTGTAGGGACCATTGCTATACCTATAGGGACTATGGATGCTATTGGGACTATTAATGCTTGATGCTCAGGTACCATTGATACTGTAGAGACTATGGCTACTATGTAGACTATAGAGGAACCGCAGAAGATACATATGTATGCACAGGAGGTAACACCGAGTTATGCAGGAGAATACTGAGTGTGTTTGGGAATAGTACTAAGTACGATTTCTCAGCCAAGCATGATGAACAAACGGGAGCTTTTTCGCCTACAAAAATATTATTTTTGAAAAAAAGGAACATTTGCTATCTAACTGGGAGTCTCCTGAGTGAAAGCATCTGAAGTTCTTCAAAGGTAAATTATTTAATTTGGTTGCTTTTCTTATTTTCGTGAAAATGTTGCCTGCTGCCAGCAGATCCTAGCATAGCATTATGCCATGCTAAACTTACACAAATGCTTGTCTAGCGTTGGCTGTAACGCATATTTTGAAAATCTGAGATGACAGTGTTGTTAACAAAAGGCTAAGCTTGTGTTTGAATATATTTATTTCATTTCATTTGCGATTTTCATGAATAGGAAAAGCTGCGTTATGCTAATGCATTTGAGGCTATGATTACGCTCCCGGATACGGGTTTGCTCGTCGTGGAATTTAGATAACAAGCTGATTGATTGAAATGTGGGTTTTATTAAGCTCTTTGGAATTTGGATAATAAAATGATTGATTGAAATTTGGATGTAAGAGGTTTGAAATTGAGCTATTAAGTATTGAATGAATGAGAGCTTTCAGGGGACTAGCTCATGTGTGAAAGAGATTAATGAATGCCCCCAACATTTCTGTGAGCTGAGGTTTTCCATCTGTAATGTTAACTATGGGTCTGTCCAACACAGCCGTTCGATCTACAGGTGGAGTTTAATGTATAACGTTATAATGTATGTACATATGAAAGTTACTAGAGATAAAGTAACATAATATTTGTATAATGTGTTATTATGATTATCTGATGAACTAAGAATAGAACAAAAATAATAATATACAACTAGCACACTCACTCGCAAGTGGTGAAAAAAGTATTCTGAGAAATGTTTAGAGTGGTCCCTTTATGGATCATTTGAGAAATTATAAGGTTCAAGAATTATACGGGTCTTGACTTACCCCTAACCAATAAAAACTATAAGCTATTAGAAGATTGCCCCCAATGCATTTTGAAATAAGCCCATACCCTGTAAAATAGAACCAATCAATGTTGAACATGATTTTCTGTCATCTAAACTTAAAAGGCTACAATTTATTGTACTCCTGATAGAGTTTGGATGAAAAGCATGCCCAAATTAAACCGCCTGCTACTAGTGTCTGTGGATATAACAGAACTGATTTGGTAGGTGAAAACCTGAGAAAAATCCATTTAGGAAGTAGTTTTTTGGTGGGTTTTGTAGTTTTCTATTTCAATGCCATTACAAGTATGCATTGACTTAGGACTCCAATTGCAGTTCATATGCCTTCCACTAGATGTCAACAGTATTTTGAAATGGTTTCAAGCTTGTATTCTGAAAAATGAGGGAGTAAGAGCAGTCGAAATGAGTGGACCCTGCAGTGTCACAGAGCTTTTTCATGCGCAATCCCGAGAGAGTGCCTTTCTTGTTTACCTTTTATATTGATGACGTTATTGTCCGGTTGAAATATTATAGGTTATTTATGCTAAAAATAACCTGAGGATTGAATATAAACATCGTTTGACATGTTTCTATGAACTTTACGGATACAATTTGGATTTTTTTCGTCTGCCTGTTTTGACTGCGTTTGAGCCTGTGGATTACTGAAGAAAAGGCGTGTACAAAACTGAGGTTTTTGGATATAAAGAGACTATCGAACAAAAGGAACATTTATTGAGTAAACGAATGTCTTCTGAGTGCAACCATATGACGATCATCAAAGGTAAGGGATTAATTTTATCTCTATTTCTGACTTGTGTAACTCTTCTACTTGGCTGGTTACTGTTAGTAATTATTTGTCTGCTGGGCAAAATGAGTATTTCTGTATTTGAATTTGGCGCTCTGCAATCTCACGAGAGAGGTTAATAAATATAGAAGCAGAAAGTGAATATCCAACAGAGATTGGTAATACAAATACAGAGCAATGTTTTGAAGGTATACGAAGGTATACTTCCGATATGGAGAAAGTTATCATGTTTGTTTTGTTTTATTGTATCACTTGCAATAGGGGGAAAAGCAGAACATTGTTTGAGAGTGGTACGTTTGTATTAGGAGTAGTGATTGAGAATGTTTCTTTTTCTACTGGAATGTGTCACGACTTCCTCCGAGGTCGGTCCCTCTCCCTGTTCAGCCGACGTTCGGCGGTCGACGTCACCGGTCTTCTAGCCATCGCCGATCCACCTTTCATTTTCCATTTGTTTTGTCTTGTCTTCCCACACACCTGGTTTAAATTCCATCATTACGGGTTGTGTATTTAACCTTCTGTTCCACCCATGTCCTTTTCTGTAATTGTTTATTGTAATGCTTGTGCATTACAGGTGTGTGACGGGTTTTACCCATTGATTATTGTAATGTTAAAAGTGGTTTTATTTATTAAACTGAGCCATTGTAAATCAGTTTTTGCTCTCCTGCGCCTGACTTCTCTGCCACCAGTACGCACCCCTTACAGAAAGAGAAGAAGTGTTTAAGTTGAAGGAAACAGGTTATGGAGACTAGTGAAAGTAACAAAGTGAATAGTAAATGGCTCTCAGATATCAATCCAATAATGCAATATTTTTGTAATTTGAGTGAGGTTTTTATTTTTTATTTATTTTTTATTTCACCTTTATTTAACCAGGTAGGCTAGTTGAGAACAAGTTCTCATTTACAACTGGCCAAGATAAAGCATAGCAGTGTGAACAGACAACAACACAGACTTACACACGGAGTAAACAATAAACAAGTCAATAACACAGTAGGAAAAAAAGGTAGGTAAGGTAGGTAAATTGGGTGGGCTATTAACCGATGGACTATGTACAGCTGCAGCGATCGGTTAGCTGCTCAGATAGCAAATGTTTAAAGTTGGTGAGGGAGATAAAAGTCTCCAACTTCAGCGATTTTTGCAATTTGTTCCAGTCACTGGCAGCAGAGAACTGGAAGGAAAGGCGGCCAAATGAGGTGATGGCTTTAGCACCTGCTGGAGTGCGTGCTACGGGTGGGTGTTGCCATCGTGACCAGTGGACTGAGATAAGGCGGAGCTTTACCTAGCATGGACTTGTAGATGACCGGGAGCCAGTGGGTCTGGCGCCGAATAAGTAGCGAGGGCCAGTCGACTAGAGCATACAGGTCGCAGTGGTGGGTGGTATAAGGTGCTTTAGTAACAAAACGGATGGCACTGTGTTAAACTGCATCCAGTTTCCTGAGTAGAGTATTGGAAGCTATTTTGTAGATGATATTGCCGAAGTCGAGGATCGGTAGAATAGTCAGTTTTACTAGGGTAAGTTTGGCAGCGTGAGTGAAGGAGGCTTTGTTGCGAAATAGAAAGCCGACTCTAGATTTGATTTTAGATTGGAGATGTTTGATATGAGTCTGGAAGGAGAGTTTACAGTCTAGCCAGACACCTAGGTACTTATAGATGTCCACATATTCTAGGTCGGAACAATCCTGGGTGGTGATGCTAGTCGGGCGTGCGGGTGCAGGCAGCGAACGGTTGAAAAGCATGCATTTGGTTTTACTAGCGTTTAAGAGCAGTTGGAGGCCACGGAAGGAGTGTTGTATGGCATTGAAGCTCATTTGGAGGTTAGATAGCACAGTGTCCAAGGAAGGGCCAGAAGTATACAGAATGGTGTCATCTGCGTAGAGGTGGATCAGGGAATCGTCCGCAGCAAGAGCAACATCATTGATATTGTCACGTTCTGACCTTAGTTCCTTTGTTTTGTCTTTGTCTTAGTATGGTCAGGGCGTGAGTTGGGTGCGTTGTCTATGTTAGTTTTTCTATGATTTTTTATTTCTGTGTTTGGCCTGATATGGTTCTCAATCAGAGGCAGCTGTCTATCGTTGTCCCTGATTGAGAACCATATTTAGGGAGCCTGTTTTCAATTGTGTTTTGTGGGTGGTTATTTTCAGTCTTTGTGTGTCTGCACCAGACAGAACTGTTTTGGTTGTTACTTTGTTATTTTTTTATTCAGTGTTCAGTTTTGATTATTATTAAAAATCATGAACACTTATCACGCTGCACCTTGGTCCTCACCTTCTTCCACCGACGACACCCGTTACAGAACCACCCACCACAAGAGGACCAAGCAGCGTGTTAACGGGCAGCAGCAGCAACGGCCGAAAACACAAGACTCCTGGACTTGGGAGGAGATTTCGGACTGCAAGGGACCCTGGGCACAAGCAGGGGAATATCGCCGCCTTTAAAGCAGAGCTGGAGGCAGTGAAAGTGGAGAGGTGCCGGTATGAGGAGGCAGCACGGCAGCGCAGCTGGAAGCCCGAGAGGCAGCCCCAAAAATTTATTGGGGGGGGGAACACGGGGAGTGTGGCGAAGGCAGGTAGGAGACTTGCGCAAACTTCCCGTGCTTACCGGAGAGCGAGAGGGACCGGGCAGGCACCGTGTTATGCGGTGGAGTGCACGGTGTCCCCGGTGCGCGTGCATAGCCCAGTGCAGTACATTGCAGCACCTCATATCGGCCGGGCTAGAGTGGGTATTGAGCCAGGTGCCATGAAGCCGGCTCAGCGCATCTTGTCTCCAGTGCGTCTCCTCGGGCCGGTGTGCATGGCACCAGCCTTACGCATGGTGTCCCCGGTTCGCCAGCACAGCCCAGTGCGGGCTATTGCACCTCACCGCACTGGCCTGGCTACTGGGAGCATTCAACCAGTTAAGGTTGGGCAGGCTCAGTGCTCAAGAGCTCCAGTGCGCGTTCATGGTCCAGTCTAGCCGGTGCCAACTCCACGCAACAGCCCTCTGGTGGCAGTCCCCCGCACCAAGCTGTCTCTCCGTCTTCTCCCTACAGATGCTCCTGCCTGTCCAGCGCTGCCAGAGCCTTCCTCCTGTCCTGCGCTGCCAGAGTCTCCCGTCTGTCCTGCGCTGCCAGAGTCTCCCGTCTGTCCTGCGCTGCCAGAGTCTCCC
The DNA here is from genome assembly GCF_036934945.1 of Oncorhynchus masou masou. Taxonomy (NCBI): domain Eukaryota; kingdom Metazoa; phylum Chordata; class Actinopteri; order Salmoniformes; family Salmonidae; genus Oncorhynchus; species Oncorhynchus masou. The sequence continues at coordinate 72,751,476 of NC_088240.1, forward strand.
GTCTGTCCTGCGCTTCCAGAGTCTCCCGTCTGTCCTGAGCTGCCAGAGCCGCCCGTCTGTCCTGAGCTGCCTGAGCCACCCGTCTGTCCTGAGCTTCCAGAGCCGCCAGTCAGCCAGGAGTTGCCAGAGCCGTCAGTCAGCCAGGAGCTGCCAGAACCGTCAGTCAGCCAGGAGCTGCCAGAGCCGTCAGTCAGCATGGAGCTGGCAGAGCCGTCAGTCAGCCAGGAGCTGCCAGAGCCGCCTGTCACGCCGGCGATGCCAGAATGGCCCTTCACTCTGGAGCTGCCGGAGTCTCCCACCTGTCCGGCGCTGCCCGAGTCTCCCGTCCATTCGGGACCCATGACTAGGGTCCTCAGTTGGAGGTCGGCGGCGAGGGTCGCCGCTCGTAAGAGGCCGCGGGGGCGGTTGAGGAGGCGGACAAAAACTGTGGTGAAGTGGGGTCCATGTCCCGCGCCAGAGCCGCCACCGCGGACAGATGCCCACCCAGACCCTCCCCTATAGGTTCAGGTTTTGCGGCCGGAGTCCGCACCTTTGGGTGGGTGGGGGGGGTACTGTTACGTTCTGACCATAGTTCCTTTGTTTTGTCTTTGTTGTAGTATGGTCAGGGTGTGAGTTGGGTGGATTGTCTATGTTAGTTTTTCTATGATTTTCTATTTCTGTGTTTGGCCTGATATGGTTCTCAATCAGAGGCAGCTGTCTTATCGTTGTCCCTGATTGAGAACCATATTTAGGGAGCCTGTTTTCAATTGTGTTTTGTGGGTGGTTATTTTCAGTCTTTGTGTGTCTGCACCAGACAGAACTGTTTTGGTTGTTTCTTTGTTATTTTTTTATTCAGTGTTCAGTTTTGATTATTATTAAAAATCATGAACACTTACCACGCTGCAACTTGGTCCTCACCTTCTTCCACCGACGACACCCGTTACAGATATATACAGAGAAAAGAGTCAGCCAGAGAATTGAACCCTGTGGCACCCCCATGGAGACTGCCAGAGGACCGGACAACATGCCCTCCGATTTGACACACTGAACTCTGTCTGTAAAGTAGTTGGTGAGCCAGGCAAGGCAGTCATTAGAAAAACCGAGGCTACTGAGTCTGCCGATAAGAATATGGTGATTGACAGTCGAAGGCCTTGGCCAGGTCGATGAAGACGGCTGCACAGTACTGTCTTTTATCAATGGCGGTTATGATATTGTTTAGTACCTTGAGTGTGGCTGAGGTGCACCCGTGACCGGCTCGGAAACCAGATTGCACAGCGGAGAAGGTACAGTGGGATTCGAGATGGTCAGTGATCTGTTTGTTGACTTGGCTTTCGAAGACCTTAAATAGGCAGGGTATGATGGATTTAGGTCTGTAACAGTTTGGGTGCAGGGTGTCTCCCCCTTTGAAGAGGGCGATGACCGCGGCAGCTTTCCAATCCTTGGGGATCTCGGACGATATGAAAGAGAGGTTTAACAGGCTGGTAATAGGGGTTGCGACAATGGCGGCGGATAGTTTCAGAAATAGAGGGTCCAGATTGTCAAGCCCAGCTGATTTGTATGGGTCCAGGTTTTGCAGCTCTTTCAGAACATCTGCTATCTGGATTTGGGTAAAGGATAAGCTGGGGAGGCTTGGGCGAGTAGTTGCGGGGGGGGAGCTGTTGGCCGAGGTTGGAGTAGCCAGGAGGAAGGCATGGCCAGCCGTTGAGAAATGCTTGTTGAGGTTTTTGATTATCATGGATAATGGCGAAAGAGGTATTGTAGAATTTAGTTTGCTAGCCTGGAGATGCGCCTGGCTCACAGCTAACTGGTGCTAGCTTCGTGGCAGTGGCGTTAGCCACTATAGCCAATCAGTAGCAGCGGTGATCCGGTGCCAAGGTCCAGAGTTTACAGCAAGGATCCGGTGGAGTATTGGGCTCTAGCCGTGTATGAGTGGGGTTCGGGTGAACAGCTAAGTAGGCCGGGAGGTCTCGTGGAGAGTAAGACAGAGGTATTTAGCATTCGGAATGATATTAAATTAGAGGCTGCTCACTATTCAAGGCCTGGTCCACTGTTCTCGTGTTTGTCGTCTGTTGTTTGGTTTAGAGATAACCTTCCTGTGGAACAATAGCTGCAGGTACACACTGAACTCAAAAAGGCTGTGAGAGACACAGTGGGGAAATTTGGGACTGTTAGTACATAATTGTATGTCAATGCAACAGGTCAAAAAGATTAAGATAAGAAGAGAATTGTTTACTTTAGAAGGTACCCAATTCAGCTATATGGGACACTGTATCATCTGATGTGTCTGAAGTATAAATGTGTCTGAAGTATAATTCTGTATATGCATGGGTTTCATGAGACTTCCTGCCCAAGATGCAGTAAACTCGATTATTGATGAAGAATTTTTAGGACTGATTAAAATGTATTATAGTGCAAACAAAGTACTTGTTTATTTTCTTTCTCCCAGGACTGATGGAATGTCCGCTACCAAGTTTTTTGTTCATTGACATGACGTTGCCCTCTTTGGACACTGCGAGCACCATACCACTACCTCGGCACCACCGAGAGGTCGTAAATTCCTGGAGTTCTCCTCATGGCCACAGTATATAGAGAGAGTGAGTTTTCATAGAGAGAAGATAGAGAGAACAAAGGATCATAGAGAAAACATATTTCATCCACCTCACAGAATTTGACAACCGAACAATATTCATGTTTTGGAGAATGTATAAAAGATCGGTGAAGTAGCTAGCTATGAACTGGTCCGTTTGGTACAATTTTGTGAAACTCATGAAAGAAATACAGCCACCTTACCATAACCCTGCTTACACAAGCGTCTCAGTTATGGGGCTTACATCTACTTGTTGTATAAAATGAATGAGTTAAGATGAAACTTTTGGTGAAATGATGTAATGTGATTTTAGACTGTTTAATGAAGGAAACTCAAATTCCTTTGGAGATTAACTAAATCAGAGGCCCGCCCATGAGTACAGACATTGAGCTAGCATCATGGGACCGCCCCTTTCTATGTTCCCGAATAAAATCCCCACCTGGGTTTTCCCACTTCAGACCAGCTTACCTCGATAACCACGAGAGGGCTAAGGTTTGAGTGCAGACCAGCTTACCTCAATAACCACGAGAGGGCAAAGGTTTGAGTAGTGATAGGAATTTTATGAATAATGACTAAACAATATCTACATTTTAAATAGAACTATAACTAATTAAACTCTACTCTGTTCTATTATATCTGATTAACAATATTAATTCATAAGGAAGGGATTGTGGAGCATGAAACAGGGGGTAATTAAATTAAATAAATACCATTCCAGCCAGGTGTTGAAGGAATTCTAAATTCCTCTGTTTTATTTCCCAATCAGAATTAAATACTCTGTCAATGCATTTAAGGGTTTGGAAGACCCTATATATTTTATAAAAATGGACAGAACCCCGGTCTTAAAAGTCAGGTAACAGCGTTTAATTCAAGAGAGTACTGGTATTTACACATTTTTCCACAGGTTATAAACTGAAAATGACGTCAGCGTTTTCTAAATGTTCTATCTCTTCATGACACCGGTAGAGAGGCCCTATAGTTCTCGAGCCTTCCCTCCTCGCCTGTAGCCATGGTCAGTCCGTGTAGATAGCATTCTAGACAGTATAGAGATAGTCCGTCCCTGCCATCTGGAGATAGTTCATCCATTTGTACCAAGGCACTGTTCTAAACTCCTGACTATATTATATACAATTGGGAATGGGAGGAAGAGAGAAAATTCATATATGTACTGTAGAAAAGGCCCATGGAGTTGGTGGAATAATCCTTTAATTCATTGCCATTTACTCAGCTGGGCCAGGGGCGCTTTAATTAGGTCAGGTGGAAATGTCCGACAGATCTCAACTCCATAAAAGGAGGAAATTGCCATCGCCTGATCTCGCTGCTTTCTCTTCCTTAACACCATCTGATCCAGAAGTTCTGCGCGTCCATGAATCCACGTAAGTCCACCGACTCGTACCTTTCATCTGAATTATCTGTGGCGATCGGGAGAGTGGGCCATTCAGTTATTGGTAATAGTTATCACTGCGGAGCGCGGCTTGGAGCGCACGCTTCAAACATATTGTGTAATGTGAATTGTCAATGATTACGTCCCTACGGATCCTCATAGGCCAATTATGCAATCGATATGGTTCATGTGTATTAAAATTAATTATATGGACACATGAAGACAATTGAAAGAGTGAAATGAGAAATGTCATTGTTTGCTAACTGATTGACTTTGATAATGGGGATTATAGATTGTATTGTATTCACTGTTTGTATTCTTTCATGATTTATGATAAATAGTTACAAGCCTAAATGACTCGCGGATGATTACTATTGACTTCTTAATGAACTGTACTGTTGAATTCCCTAAATTATGTTAATAATGAATGATATGATTTGATCTTTGATTATGAATTTGATTGGATACATGTTATTTGTTTCCTTTGTGATGCAGCACAGACTACTCAGTAAATATACCACATTATGGTTAAAGGAATTCCTGCCTCAGTCTCATCCATTCCTGTCACCTGACACGTGACCACCTGTTCACCTTCACTGTCAGTCATCCTACCTGTCCAGCTACCCACACAGATTCCATTAATCTTTCATGTATAGTACATAATAGCATTTGGACTAGTCAGTCCTGATTGAAATGTATACATAATTAGTCATCATTGATAAAAATTCCCTTAACACCAGGTTAGAGGGGACTGGAATTGTGGGTTTTTAAGTAAGCAGAAAGGGTCGTTAACCTATGGTTGAACATACTCAACTTAGCTCTGGGATGTTTGGATAAGGCAGTGTGTGTTTTCTTAGGTTTTCCATTAGCTGGAACTGTCTGCTGAATGGTGATGGATGAAAACTTCAGAAGTTTTATCTTGATTTAACTGTGTGTCTGGAGTAAGAGAGCAAAGGGGTGGGAATAAATGTTTAAACTGTTGGGAGGAAGAACATTTTACAACCTATGATGTCATATTTTGTATATAAACTGTTGTTCGTGGTTACATGATAGCGCGCTCTGAGAATAAATAAATAAATACCATCTAATTTTGATAAGACTGGTCTCTGTTCATTTTATGCAAATAGGAATCTTACAAATTCTTATAAAATAAACTGAGTGATTTAATTAATATATAATTAATAGGAATTATGAAATTCCAGTGACAGTAGAGACCAGCTTACCTCGATAACCACGAGAGGGCTAAGGTTGTAGACCATGCATTTCTCTTTCTGAATTCTTAACCATACCACGTGGTTAAACTCTTAGACTATCGATACCGACAGAATAAGAACAAATCATTGATACAAAGAGAGAGAGAGAGAGAGAGGACAAACTCCAACAGAAACAAACTTTTCAACAGAGATTTCCGACGACACACTGAGCGTAAATATATATATTGATTGCAGTTATTCCCGAATGTGTGAGTGTTCATGTGCAAAGGATTAGCATTTCAATTGTTATAATTATCAACTTTGTAGTGTCTTATCTCAGTCGACCCCCACTTCCCTTTTGTCCACCAAGCCGCGATACCGATTTAGCCCACTAGGGAAACTCTGCTATCATTTCCTTGTAATTATCTACTGTTTGTTTATACATTTCTGTGAATTACTTAGTTAGTAAATAAATAATTTAAGACAATTGATGTATGGATGACTCATAGTGAAGACTGGGTTCGTGCAGATAACCAACAATTTACGACGTTTGGAATGAGACTAACGTGAGGTAAAGAATTATTCATTAATTCGAAGACTAATTGATCAGATATTAAAATATCTGAAAGGTATATTAGGAAAATTATAACTTTGTAATCGGAATATTTTTCTTGGTGCTCCAACTTCCTAGTTAATTACAGTTACATGATGAATTAGTTTAATCGCGTAATAATAATTACAGAGTGATATTTGATAAAAATAAGTCTTCAGTTTTAATGATGCCAAAGACACGACAAATTCAAGGTCAAGGTCTGTTATGAATTTCTGGTGAAATAATAGGAGTCATTTTGAAAGAACTGTATTGATGAAATAGTGCTCTCCAATATCAGCTTTGGTCTGAATGACAACGGCGGTGCCTATTTGCTGCGTGTGCCTATGTGTGTTTATATTGTGGTTACTTGTAGGGAAGTTATGCAAAGTGACAATGGTGTTCATGATGACTGGATATGGTGAGAGGAAATAAAACAGTGAATTATAGGCTACTAACGGAATTATAGAAAACATTCTGACCTATTAGATATATTGGAACCACTTATGGGGATGAAAGTTCAATGTTATGATTATGTGAAATATATAGGCAACATAATGTGTGGTGAGAGGTACTGTAGTAATGTTGTTCTAGAGATATGTATTTATTTATTTATTTTTATTTCACCTTTATTTAACCAGGTAGGCAAGTTGAGAACAAGTTCTCATTTACAACTGCGACCTGGCCAAGATAAAGCAAAGCAGTTGGACACATACAACAACACAGAGTTACACATGGAGTAAAACAAACATACACTCAATAATAGAAAAATAAGTCTATATACAATGTGAGCAAATGAGGTGAGATAAGGGAGGTAAAGGCACAAAAAGGCCATGGTGGCAAAGTAAATACAATATAGCAAGTAAAACACTGGAATGGTAGCTTTGCAGTGGAAGAATGTGCAAGGTAGAGATATAAATAATGGGGTGCAAAGGAGCAAAATAAATACAGTAGGGGGAGAGGTAGTTGTTTGGGCTAAATTATAGGTGGGCTATGTTCAGGTGCAGTAATCTGTGAGCTGGTCTGACAGCTGGTGCTTAAACTAGTGAGGGAGATAAGTGTTTCCAGTTTCAGAGATTTTTGTAGTTTGTTGCAGTCATTGGCAGCAGAGAACTGGAAGGAGAGGCGGCCAAAGGAAGAATTGGTTTTGGGGGTGACCAGAGAGATATACCTGCTGGAGCGCGTGCTACAGGTGGGTGCTGCTATGGTGACCAGCGAGCTGAGATAAGGGGGGACTTTACCTAGCTGGATCTTGTAGATGACCTGGAGCCAGTGGGTTTGGCGGCGAGTATGAAGCGAGGGCCAGACAACAAGAGCATACAGTTCGCAGTGGTGGGTATTATATGGGGCTTTGGTGTTCAGTGTGGGTATTGGCAGTTTAATTTACCGTCAGAATTCAGTGGAGGCTGCTGGAGGCTGCTGAGGGGATGTCCATAATAATGTCTGGAATGGAGTGAATGGAAGTCTATACAACATTCACACCATTCTGGGCATTATTATGAGTCGTCTTCCCCTCAGCAGCCTCCACCGTCAGGATGTATGAGCTGTAGGACAACAAGACTGTTGTGTCAATAGGACCTTTGAATACAAAGTCTGCGGAAGAACATTCTTTTCCCCAATGTATAATTTGTTGTCACTTTCAGACCCTCATTAGGACACTTCTGTGTCAGTCAGTCCCTCTGGTCCAGTAGGAGAGGGCAGGTTTGTGAATCTGACCTGTAGCAGCCATGCTAACCCAGCAGTGAGCTACACCTGGTACAGTGTCAATGAGAGCAGCCCTATCCAGTCAGGGACTCATTTGATACTAGAGGAGGTCGCTCCTGCTAACTCAGGGAGGTATTACTGGGAGGCACAGAACAAAGATGGAGCCCTCAACTCATCCTTCATGGTTCTTAATGTTCTGTATAGGTTAAGTCTGCTTGCGGGGATGTTCGTTTTTTGTCCAAATGTGTTTGTGCTTGCTTAAAAGGGAAGCAGGTTGTTAAAATATTATGTTGTTGAGCAAGAGACAGTGTAATCTCCAAGATACTGCAAAGGAACGGTTTTATGCTACAGTAGAATATAGATGAAATTAACACAACCGTGTTGGGAAGGACTGTTTGGAAAAATCATTACCAAATATACAGCAGATATGACCTTTTTATAATTTCTGCTTGCTTTAGATGCCCCAAGGAACACCTTGGTGTCAGTAAGTCCCTCTGGTCCAGTGTTAGAGGGAAGCTCTGTGAACCTGACCTGCAGCAGTCATGCTAACCCAACAGTGGAGAACTACACCTGGTTTAAGAAGGATGGAACAGACACCTCACAGACAGGCTCAGGAGAGGTGTTGAGATTGACTTCTCTAACCTCCTCTGACAGTGGACAGTACTTCTGTGGGGCCAGGAACAAAGAAGGGGCTCACAACTCTACTGTTCTGTCTCTGATTCTGCAGGGTCAGTATGGAATCAAATGTTATGTTTCTACTGTCCTGTTGTCCTGAACCAATACACTTCAAGTGGGAATTTCCTTGACTTGAATGTAATGTGTCATTTTCAGAAACAAATACTGTTCAAATGCCAGTTTACATCAGTTCCGTGGCTGCAGTTTTCATGGTGATCATACTTCTTGTGTTCCTATGGATGAGGTATTTTAGTGTGTGTGTGTATTTTAGTTAATTAGTGTCTGTATATGTAGTAGGTTGTCCCGCCCTTGTTTTGTGCGGGATTGTTTTGTCTTCATGTCATTTGGTGGAGTACTTGTGGTTTTTATTCTCCGGTCATTTTATGATCATGTGTTGGATCATTCACCCTGTGTGTTGGGTTGACCGTCGTCTTTTGTACATCGGAGAATAAACTGTCCATTACTGTATTACTGCTCTCTGCGCCTGATTCCACCCACCTTGGTACTTCGTGACAACAACTCCCATACAGGCTCGGGAGAAACGAAGGTCGAAAGCCACGCGTCCTCCGAAACACAACCCAACCAATCCGCACTGCTTCTTAACACAGCGTGCATCCAACCCAGAAGCCAGCCGCAACAATGTGTCAGAGGAAACAAATAGCGCAACACCTCATTGCACAACGCTCCCCATGTGACCTACTTGTTGTGTAAGTGTAACTGATAGATATACAGTACACACACACTACATTATAATATTTTTAAAATGTATGTAAATTCTAGTCTTTTGACTGTAATGTCTTTTTTATTATGTCAGACCCCAGTAAGACTCCCTGTCGCCATTGGTGTTGGCTAATGGCAATCCTAATAATTAAAAAATCTCATCTGTATTCCGTCATGTGTAATCCATTGATTATGGCCTAATAAATGTATTAGATTGACTGATTTCCTTATATGAACTACAGTGAGGGAAAAAAAGTATTTGATCCCCTGCTGTTTTTATACGTTTGCCCACTGACAAAGAAATGATCAGTCTATAATATTAATGGTAGATTTGTTTGAACAGTGAGAGACAGAATAACAAGAAAACAATCCAGAAAAACACATGTCAAAAATGTTCTAAATTGATTTGCATTTTAATGAGGGAAATAAGTATTTGACCCCTCTGCAAAACATGCCTTAGTACTTGGTGGCAAAACCCTTGCAATCACAGAGGTCAGAAGTTTCTTGTAGTTGGCCACCAGGTTTGCACACATCTCAGGAGGGATTTTGTCCCACGCCTCTTTGCAGATCTTCTCCAAGTCATTAAGGTTTTGAGGCTGACGTTTGGCAACTCGAACCTTCAGCTCCCTCCACAGATTTCCTATGGGATTAAGGCCTGGAGACTGGCTTAATTAAGGCCACTCCAGGACCTTAATGTGCTTCTTCTTGAGCCACTCCTTTGTTGCCTTGGCCGTGTGTTTTGGGTCATTGTCATGCTGGAATACCCATCCACGACCCATTTTCAATGCCCTGGCTGAGGGAAGGAGGTTCTCACCCAAGATTTGACGGAACATGGCCCCGTCCATCTTCCCTTTGATGCGGTGAAGTTGTCCTGTCCCCTTAGCAGAAAAACACCCCCAAAACATGTTTCCACCTCCATGTTTGATAGTGGGGATGGTGCTCTTGGGGTCATAGGCAGCATTCCTCCTCCTCCAAACACAGTGAGTTGAGTTGATTGCAAAGAACTTCCTTTTCGTCTCATCTGACCACAACACATTCACCCAGTTGTCCTCTGAATCATTCAGATGTTCATTGGCAAACTTCAGACGGGCATGTATATGTGCTTTCTTGAGCAGGGGGACCTTGCGGGCGCTGCAGGATTTCAGTCCTTTACGGCGTAGTGTGTTACCAATTGTTTTCTTGGTGACTATGGTCCCAGCTGCCTTGAGATCATTGACAAGATCCTCCCGTGTAGTTCTGGGCTGATTCCTCACTGTTCTCATGATCATTGCAACTCCACGAGGTGAGATCTTGCATGGAGCCCCAGGCCGAGGGAGATTGACAGTTCTTTTGTGTTTCTTCCATTTGCGAATAGTCACACCAACTGTTGTCCCCTTCTCACCAAGCTGCTTGGCGATGGTCTTGTAGCCCATTCCAGCCTTGTGTAGGTCTACAATCTTGTCCCTGACATCCTTGGAGAGCTCTTTGGTCTTGGCCATGGTGGAGAGTTTGGAATCTGATTGATTGATTGCTTCTGTGGACAGGTGTCTTTTATACAGGTAACAAACTAAGATTAGGAGCACTCCCTTTAAGAGTGTGCTCCTAATCTCAGCAGTGTGCTCCTAATCTCAGCTCGTTACCTGTATAAAAGACACCTGGGAGCCAGAAATCTTTCTGATTAAGAGGGGGTCAAATACATATTTCCCCCATTAAAATGCAAATCAATTTATAACATTGATTTATAACATTATAACATGCGTTTTTTTCCTATTTTTCTTCTGTTATTCTGTCGCTCACTGTTCAAATAAACCTACCATTCAAATTATAGACAGAGCATTTCTTTGTCAGTGGGCAAACGTACAAAATCAGCAGGGGATCAAATACTTTTTCCCCTCACTGTATAACTCAGTAATATCTTTGAAATTGTTACAAGTTGCGTTTATATTTTTCTTCAGTGTATATTTCGTGGCTCTTGATTGACGCAGCGGTCTAAGGCACTGCATCTTAGTGCTAGAGGCATCACAACAGACCCTCTCCCGGACACGGCCATATCCCAACCGGCCGTGTCCGGGAGTCCCATATGGCAGTGCACAATTGGCCCAGTGTTGTCCAGGTTAGGGGAAAAAATTATAATAATATTTCTATGTTACTGTACCCCCTTAAGTATACTGCAATATAAAAAGTGTAAGATAACAGGAAGGAAAATAGCACCAAAAGGCCACAACGAGACAAGTAATTCTCAACCCAATCGTCTACATTCTGCTTGCGACATAGTTATTATCACATCTCTCCATGGTATTTATTTGCATGGTTATTTGCTGGTCATTCTCTCTGGACATGTTCTGCAGGAGGGTGAGTAGTGTTGTTTCTCTCTGTAGAGTTTCATGTGTTTTCTTTCCTTTAACTGGTGCAACATTGGTGCGTAGTGATGTTCAATCTATGTGTTGTGAGAATTTAAAGACAGAATGACTCGATGATTTAGAGCTGTATCCAAGTTGTGAGAGAACTCTTCAGAGACAAAGACAAGTGTTACACCTGCTTTCAGTGAAAACACTGTTTGAGCCGGTTTGATGATTGACTTATTAAGTATTAAGTAATTAAGTAATTCAATTCTGTGCTATTTTGTATCAAAGTGTTTCAGTTTGATGCGATGTGGCTCTTGAAAATGATCAGTGTGATGCTGGTGATTACTCTCACGTTGCTAGGTGAGTAGAATATATTTTTGCTTTGATGCTCTATCATGCTGTGGATGTCAGTACTGATTTATAAACTTTCTACTCCTGTGTATGGCTCATAAGAGATTAACAGGGACCTACTGCAGAGGTCAGAGGGGATATGTTATATTGTTCTTCTAATGTCATTGTTTTGTTGCCTTGATGGTGAGATGCATTTTTAGCAAATGATTAACCTCAAAGGACTTTATCTGAGAATAAAGAGTAACTCCCTCAATTAATTCACAGAAATACAGAAGTGAATGATAGTCTGTTTGTGCACCAGCATGTGGTAGGGGACACGGGGCTCAGTTGGTAAAGCATGGCGCTTCCACCGCCAGGGTTGATGGTTTAACTGGATGTCACTTTGGATAAAAGGATCTGCTAAATGGCATATCATCACTGTCTGATAACCTCATCTCCAAAACAGGAATTTTTCAGGAGATGGAAAATATGACCATGTTTTCCCATAAATTAACATACAATTATGAAAATTCAGGAGCTATTTGAATATATTTTCTTGGTCCTAGAGTTATGAAATGTTCAGAGTACATTGAGGGGAGTTACTGCTTTCAATATATGTACAAAAATGAAAGTTGGCAAAAATGGAGTTACGAAGTTCTCATCCGAAAGCGACAATTTATTACATGTTATTTTAACTACATGTAAATGGCAAATTGGCACTGTATGTGTTTGCATTAGTGTTGTAGATATGTGTGACAACTAACTGTTTTTTGATTTGTTGTTGTTGTTTTTTAAAGGTGTTTCTGGGAGTAATTGGAAGGTGACCTTTAACGATACAGCTCCATGTGCCTTAAGAGGGTCATCAGTGGTGTTTGCATGCAGTTATGCCTACCCCTCAGATCAGACTATTACCAATAGCTTCTGGTATTTCTCGAGTCAAAGGAAGAACAATGATCTCTTTCTGGCCCAGGAATACAGAGGACGTGTAGAATACCTTGGAAACAAAGACAACAACTGCACTTTGAAAATTAATAACCTAATTAGTAGTGACGCAACACAATACCACTTCAGATTTGAGACGGTTAATAAAGGTGGCGAAACAAATGCATGGAGCAGCAAAACATGGGTTTCACTAAGTTTGACAGGTAATTTTGATACCAGAAGAAAATCAGACTCTGATAACACTTCAAAAAACATTCAGTGATCACTCTGTTCCTTTCTCCTCTCAACCAGGGCTGACAGCCAAAGTACAGCCTGCAACTGTGAGAGCGGGAGAGAGGGTGACACTAACGTGTGTCACAACCTGTACACCAAGTGACCATCCCACTATTGTTTGGTCCAGGGATGAACACTCAGTATCCAACACAGAGTTCCTGGCCAGCAGTGAGGATTCTGGCAGATACCGATGTGCTGTTCAAGGTCAAGAGAATCTCAACTCTGCTCCAATGTCTCTTGATGTCAAATGTGAGTGAATATCTGATATACTTAACGTGAGCAGATCATATCATTCTATCATAATGGAGCAGCTATCTGCGTTCAAAAGTCTTCACGAGCGAGGTGCTGCGTCTGTCTTGGAAGGGCACATATCTCATTGCATTACTGTGTAAAAATAATAGCAGGGAATTATGAAAGAATGATGTTAAGGAAATAGTGCTCTTGCATAACAGTCTTTGTCAGTTTGGTCTGAATGTGAATGTGTTAGATAAGAAATTTGAATTTGCCATGATGAACTGCAGTCTCTATTTGCTGAGCCTGGCTGTGTGTTTAGATTGTGGTAACTTTTAGGGGAAGTTAAGCAGTCTGAGGTTGACGTACATGATGGTAGGGCATGGTGAGAGGATATAACAGTGAACTGTAGGCTACTAACTTAATTCAAAACTGTTCTGAGAGCACCAATGAAATTATTCTGATCCACTTTATTTACTGGAACCATTAATATAGATGAAAGTTCAGTGTTTTGGTTTTGTGAAATATAGAGGCAAAATAATGTGTGGTAAGAGTCTCGTGACTTTACTTTCATTAATCTGAAGACTGTTATTGATTCTAATAACCTAACTATGTTTAATTGTTACCCGATTAAATTAATTACACTACAGGTCAAAAGGTTTAGAACACCTACTCATTCAAGGGTTTTATTTGTAATATTTTCTGCATTGCAGACTAATAGTGAAGACATCACAACTATGAAATAACACATATGGAATCATGCAGTAATGAAAAAAGTTGTCACGCCCTGGTCGAAATATATTATATTTATCTTCATTTATTTGGTCAGGCCAGGGTGTGACATGGGTTATTGTGGTGTGTTTTTGTCTTGGGGTTTTGTGGGGTGTCTAGTGTAGTCTATGGCTGCCTGAGGCGGTTCTCAATCAGAGTCAGGTGATTATCGTTGTCTCTGATTGGGAACCATATTTAGGCAGCCATATTCTTTGATTGTTTTGTGAGTGATTGTTCCTGTCTCTGTGTCTTCACCAGATAGGACTGTTTAGGTTTTCACGTTCCGTTTGTTGTTTTTTTGTATTGTTTGTGTTTTTTCATTCTCCATTAAACATGTCTCAAAAATACCACACTGCATTTTGGTCCGCTCCTCCTTCAACAGAGGAAAGCCGTTACAGAATCACCCACCACAACAGGACCAAGCGGCGTGGTGACAAGCAGCGGCAGCAGGAGCAGCGAAAGGAGGAATGGACATGGGAAGACATTTTGGAAGGCAAGGGTTGTTACACTTGGGTGGAGATACTGGCTGGAAGAGATCGCCTCCCATGGGAACAGGTGGAGGCACTTAGGAGAGCAGAGGCAGCCGGAGAGAGGAGCCGGCGATACGAGGGAACACGGTTGGCTAGGAAGCCCGAGAGTCAGCCCCAAAACTTTCTTGGGGGGGGGGGGGGGCTCAGGGAGAGTGTGGCAGAGTCAGGAGTCAGACCTGAGCCAACTCTCCCTGTTTATCGTGAGGAGCAAAGGTGGAGACTAGAACCAGAGCCGGTGTTGGAAGTGAGCGAAGCAAAGACTGTGAAGGAGTTAATGGGGAAATTGGAGGAGAGAGAAATGAGGGAGTTGCTGTGTTGGTGATTTTTGCATGGAATTCGCCCGACGGAACGTGTAAGGGATTTGATGGCACCTGGGTCAGAGCTCCATACTCGTCCTGAGGTGCGTGTTAGTCGGCTGGTGAAGTTGGTGCCAGCCTCACGCACCAGGCCTCCTGTGCACATCCCTAGCCTTGCACGTCCTGTGCCAACACTGCTCTCAAGATCTCCAGTACGCCTTCACGGTCTAGCCCATCCTGTGCCACCTCCACACACCAGCCCTCCGGTGGCAGCTCCCCGCACCAGGCTTCCTGTGCGTGTCCTCGGCCCAGTACCACCAGTGCCAGCACCACGCATCAGGCCTACAGTGCGCCTCGCCTCTCCAGAGCTACCGGAGCCTTTCTCCTCTCCTGCGCTGCCGGAGTCTCCCGCCTGTTCAGCGCTGCCCGAGCCTTCCTCCTCTACAGCGCTGCTGGAGTCTCCCGCCTGTTTAGCACAGCCCGAGCTGTCAGTCTGCATGGAGCAGCCAGAGCTGTCAGTCTGCATAGAGCAGCCAGAGCTGTTAGTCTTCATGGAACAGCCCGAGCCGCCAGTCTGCATGGTTCAGCCAGAGCTGTCAGTCTGCATGGAGCAGCCAGAGATGTCAGTCTGCATGGAGCAGCCAGAGATGTCAGTCTGCATGGAGCAGCCAGAGATGTCAGTCTGCATGGAGCAGCCAGAGCTGTTAGTCTGCAAGGAGCTGCCAGTCTGCATGGAGCAGCCAGAGCTGTCAGTCTGCATGGAGCAGCCAGAGCTGTCAGTCTGCATGGAGCAGCCAGAAATGTCAGTCTGCATGGAGCAGCCAGAGATGTCAGTCTGCATGGAGCAGCCAGAGCTGTCAGTCTGCAAGGAGCTGCCAGTCTGCATGGAGCAGCCAGAGCTGTCAGTCTGCAAGGAGCTGTCAGTCTGCATGGAGCTGTCAGTCTGCATGGAGCAGCCAGAGCTGCCAGTCTGCAAGAAGCCACCAGAGCTGTCAGTCTACATGGAACAACCAGAGCCGTCAGTCAGCATGGAGCAGCCAGATCCGTCAGTCAGCCAGACTCTTCCAGATCTGCCAGTCAGCCAGATGCTTCCAGATCTGCCAGTCAACCAGACTCTTCCAGATCTGCCAGTCAACCAGACTCTTCCAGATCTGCCAGTCAACCAGACTCTTCCAGATCTGCCAGTCAACCAGACTCTTCCAGATCCGCCAGTCAACCAGACTCTTCCAGATCTGCAAGTCAGCCAGGATCTGCCAGAACTGCCAGCCAGCCAGGATCTGCCGGATTCAACTACCTGGCTGAGCTTTCTCTCAGTGCTGGGCTTCCTCTCAGTGCTGGGCTTCCTCTCAGTGCTGGGCTTCCTCTCAGTCCCGGGCTTCCCCTCAGTGCTGAGCTGTCTCTCAGTCCCGAGCTGCCCCTCAGTCCCGAGCTGCCCCTCAGTCCCGAGCTGCCCCTCAATCCTGAGCTGCCCCTCAGTCCCGAGCTGCCCCTCAGTCCCGAGCTGCCTCTGTCCCGAGCTGCCCCTCAGTCCCAAGCTGACCCTCAGTTCCGAGCTGCCCCTCAGTCCAGTGGGGTTCTGGGTGAGGACTACTAGGCCATGGTCGGCGGCGAGGGTGGACTATCCTGGGACGCGAGGAGGGGGGACTAAGACATTTATAGAGTGGGGTCCACGTCCCGCGCCGGAGCCGCCACCATGGACAGACGCCCACCTGGACCCTCCCTATTGTTTTGATGTGCGTCTGGGAGTCCGCACCTTAGGGGGGGGGGGGGTTCTGTCATGCCCTGGTCGAAATATATTATATTTATCTTCATTTATTTGGTCAGGCCAGGGTGTGACATGGGTTATTGTGGTGTGTTTTTGTCTTGGGGTTTTGTGGGGTGTCTAGCGTAGTCTATGGCTGCCTGAGGCGGTTCTCAATCAGAGTCAGGTGATTATCGTTGTCTCTGATTGGGAACCATATTTAGGCAGCCATATTCTTTGAGTGTTTCGTGGGTGATTGTTCGCGTCTCTGTGTCTTCACCAGATAGGACTGTTTAGGTTTTCATGTTCCGTTTGTTGTTTTTTTGTATTGTTCCTGTTCTTTCATTCTTCATTAAACATGTCTCAAAAATACCACGCAGCAATTTGGTCCGCTCCTCCTTCAACAGAGGAAAGCCATTACAAAAGTGTTAAACAAATCAAAATAAATGTTATATTTGAGATTCTTCAAATAGCCACCCTTTGCCTTGATGACAGCGTTGCACTCTTGGCATTCTCTCAACCAGCTTCATGAGGTAATCACCTGGAATGTATTTGAATTATAAGGTTTCTTCAAGTGCAGTCGCAAAAACCATCAAGCTCTATGATGAAACTGGCTCTCATGAGGACCGCCACAGGAAAGGAAGACCCAGAGATACCTCTGCTGCAGAGGATAAGTTCATTAGAGTTACCAGCCTCATAAATTGCAGCCCAAATAAATGCTTCACAGAGTTCAAGTAACAGACACATCTCAACATCAACTGTTCAGAGGAGACTGTGTGAATCAGGCCTTCATGGTCGAATTGCTGCAAAGATACCACTACTAAAGAACACCAATAAGAAGAAGTGACTTGCTTGTACAAGAAACATGAGCAATGGACATTAGACCGGTGGAAATGTGTCCTTTGGTCTCGAGTCCAAATTTGAGATTTTTGGTTCCAACCGCCGTGTCTTTGTGAGATGCGGTGTGGGTGAAAGGATGATCTCTGCATGTGTATTTCCCACCGTAAAGCATGGAGGAGGAGGTGTTATGGTGTGGGGGTGCTTTGATGGTGACACTGTCTGTGACTTATTTAGAATTCAAGGCACACTTAACCATCATGGCTACCACAGCATTCTACATCGATACACCATCACATCTGGATTGGGCTTAGTGGGGGACTATTATTTGTTTTTCAACAGGACAATGTCCCAACACTTCTCCAGGCTGTTTAAGGGCTATTTGACCAAGAAGGAGAGTGATGGAGTGCTGCATCAAATGACCTGGCCTCCACAATCCCCCAACTTCAACCAAATTGAGATGGTTGGGATGAGTCGGAACGCAGAGTGAAGGAAAAGCAGCCAAGAAGTGCGTGACAATTAAACATAGTTAGTTAACTATCATCACATGAATGAAAGTCATGTCACAACAATATATACAGTACCAGTCAAAAGTTCCAGGGTTTTTCTTTATTTTTACAATTTTCTACATTGTAGAATAATAGTGAAGACATCAGAAAGATGAAATAACACATATGGAATCATGTAGTAACCAAAAATGTGAAACAAATCCAACGGCAGTGTCCCACCTGGCCAATAGCCAGGGAAAATACAGAGCGCCAAATTCAAATAAAATACTATAAAAATCAAACTTTCATTAAATCACACATGTAAGATACCAAATTAAAGCTACACTCGTGAATCCAGCCAACATGTCAGATTTCAAAAAGGCTTTTCGGCAAAATAATAAGATGCTATTATCTGATGATAGCACAACAGTAAACAATGAGAGAAGCATATTTCAACCCTGCAGGTGCGACACAAAACGCAGAAATAAAATATAAATCATGCCTTACCTTTGACAAGATTCTTTTGTTGGCACTCCAATATGTCCAATTAACATCACAAATGGTCCTTTTGTTCGATTAATTCCACCCATATATATCCAAAAGATCCATTTATTTGGCGCGTTTGATCCAGAAAAACACTGGTTCCAACTTGACCAACTTCACTACAAAATATCTCAAAAGTTACCTGTAAACTTTGCCAAAACATTTCAAGTTACTTTTGTAATACAACTTTAGGTATTTTTAAATGTAAATAATTTGATCAAATTGAAGATGAGATGGTCTGTGTTTAATACAGGAAGACAACAAACTCAATCATGCTTTCTGGTCTTGCGCCTCTATCAAACAGTACACATGACGTGACACTTCTTCATTACACAAAGGAATAACCTCAATTTCTAAAGACTGGTGACATCCAGTGGAAGCGGTAGGAACTGCAAACAAGTCCCTTAGAAATATATATATATATATAAATATGCACATTATCGAACAAAACATACATGTATTGTGTAAGATGATGTCCTATGAGTGTCATCTGATGAAGATCATCAAAGGTTAGTGATTCATTTAACCTCTTACATCTATGGTGGCGCTATTTCATTTTTGGAAGAAAAACGTTCCCGTTTTAAACAAGATATTTTGTCACAAAAAGATGCTCGACTATGCATATAATTGCTACTGTTCGAAAGAAAACACTCTGACGTGTCCAGAAATACAAATATCTTCTCTGTGCGTGCCCTTTAACGTGAGCTTCAGGCAAAACCAAGATGAGATGGCATCCAGGAAATGACAAGGATTTTTGAGGCTCTGTCTTTCATGATCTCCTTATATGGCTGTGAACGCAAGAGGAATGAGTCTGCCCTTTCTGTCGTTTCCCCAAGGTGTCTGCAGCATTGTGACGTATTTGTAGGCAGATCATTGGAAGATTGACCATAAGAGACCCATTTACCACGTGTCCGCCCGGTGTCCTGCGCCGAAATTGGTGCGCAAAAGTCACCTGCCAGTATTTTTCCATGGGACACAGAGAGGGAAGCAAGCTTCCACGAACTGCATGTCAATGAAGAGATATGTGAAAAAACACCTTGAGGATTGATTCCAAACAACGTTTGCCATGTTTCGGTCGATATTATGTAGTTAATCCGGAAAAAGTTTCACGTTGTAGGTGACTGCATTTTCGGTTCGTTTCGGTAGCCAGGCGCAATGTAGAAAACGGAACGATTTCTCCTACACACAGACGCTTTCAGGAAACACTGCGCATCTGGTATGTGGCTGGGAGTCTCCTCATTGAAAACATCAGAAGCTCTTCAAAGGTAAATGATTTTATTTATTTGGTTATCTGGCTTTTGTGAAAATGTTGCGTGCTACATGCTACACAAAATGCTATGCTAGCTTTGCATACTCTTACACAAATTAGTCCATTTCTATGGTTCAAAAGCATATTTTGAAAATCTGAGATGACAGTGTTGTTAAGAAAAGGCTAAGCTTGAGAGCAAACGCATTATTTTAATTTTATTTGCGATTTTCAGAAATCGTTAACGTTGCGTTATGCTAATGAGCCTGAGGCTTAGTCACGATCCCGGATCCGGGATGGGGAGTTTCAAGAAGTTAATCTATATTTCTGCTTTTTTTGATTCCTATCTTTGGCTGGAAACATGGCTGTGCTTTTTGACTTGGCTATGACCTAACATAATCATATGTTGTGCTTTCGCTGTAAAGCATTTTTGAAATCGGACACGATGGGTAGGTTAACAAGATGTTTATCTTTCGTTTGCTGTATTGGACTTGTTAATGTGTGAAAGTTACATATTTCAAAAAAATATTTTTGAATTTTGCGCGCTGCCTTTTCAGCGGAATGTTGTCGAGGGGTTCCACTAGCGGAACGCCTGTGCTAGATTAACAAAATACAATCATTCTTAAAATCGTATATTTTATACAACATTTGGATGTAAACTTCATAGAATGTCTACACTTTCCGAGTAACAGTATTTTCTTTATACCATTCTTAATATTAAAAACCCACCAGAAAACAGAACCATCAATAAATGGGTACATAACCCGACACACACCAGACATAACGTACACAAGCACTTACAATAAACAATTCCGGACAAGGACATGGGAGAAACAGAGGGTTAAATACAAAACATGTAATTGATGGAATGAAACCAGGTGTGAGGGAAGACAAGACAATCCCAATGGAAAATGAAAGGTGGATCGGCGATGGCTAGAAGGCCGGTGACGTCGACTGCCGAACTCCGCCCGAACCAGGAGAGGGAGCGACTACGGCGGAAGTCGTGACACTTGTTAACAAACTAGAGTTTTGGCAAGTCAGTTAGGACATCTACTTTGTGCATGACACAAGTACTATTTCCAACAATTGTTTACAGACAGAATATTTCACTTATAATTCACTGTATCACAAATCCAGTGGGTCAGAAGTTTACATACACTAAGTTGACTGTGCCTTTAAACAGCTTGTAAAATTCCAGAATATTATGTCATGGCTTTGGAAGCTTCTTATATAATCTAATTTTACATCATTTGAGTCAATTGGAGGTGTACCTGTGGACGAATTTCAAGGCCTACCTTCAAACTCAGTTGCTTGACTTCATGGGAAAATCACAAGAAATCAGCCAAGACCTCAGAAAAAAATGTAGCCCTCCACAAGTCTGGTTCATCGTTGGTAGAAATTTACAAATGCCTGAAGGTACCACATTCATCTATACAAACAATAATAAGCAAGTATAAACACCATGGGACCATGCAGCCGTCATACCGCTCAGGAAGGAGACGCGTTCTGTCTCCTAGAGATTAACGTACTTTGGTGTAAAACGTGCAAATCATTCCCAGAACAACAGCAAAGGACCTTGTGAAGATGCTGGAGGAAACAGGTACAAAACTATCTATATCCACAGTAAAACGAGTCCTATATCGACATAACCTGAAAGGCCACTCAGCAAGGAAAAAAACACTGCTTCAAAACTGCCATAAAAAGCCAGACTACAGTTTGCAACTGCACATGGGGACAAAGATCATACTTTTTGGAGAAATGTCCTCTGGTCTGATGAAACAAAAATAGAGCTGTTTGGCCATAATGACCATCGTTATGTTTGGACGAAAAAGGGGGAGGCTTGCAAGCTGAAGAACACCATCCCAACTGGAAGCACGGGGTTGGCAGCATCATTTTGTGGGGTTGCCTTGCTGCAGGAGGGACTGATGCACTTCACAAAATAGTTGGCATCATGATGAAGGAAAATTATGTAGATATATTGAAGCAACAACTCAAAACATCAGTCAGGAAGTTAAAGCTTGGTCGCAAATGGGTCTTCCAAATGGACAATGACCCCAAGCATACTTCCAAAGTTGTGGCAAAATGGCTGAAGGACATCAAAGTCAAGGTATTGGAGTGGCCATCACAGTGCTCTGACCTTAATCCCATAGAAAATTTGTGGGCAGAACTGAAAAAGCGTGTGTGAGCAAGGAGACCTACACATCTGACTCAGTTACACCAGCTCTGTCAGGGGAAATGGGCCAAAATTCACCCAATTTATTGTGGGAGGGCTACCCGAAACGTTTGACCCTGTCACACCCTGACCATAGTTTATTTGTATGTTTCTATGTTTTGGTTGGTCAGGGTGTGATCTGAGTGGGCATTCTATGTTGGATGTCTTGTTTGTCTATTTCTATGTCTGGCCTGATATGGTTCTCAATCAGAGGCAGGTGTTAGTCATTGTCTCTGATTGGGAACCATATTTAGGTAGCCTGGGTTTCACTGGGTTTCACTGTGTGTTTGTGGGTGATTGTTCCTGTCTCTGTGTTTGTTGCACCAGATAGGGCTGTTTCGGTTTTCCACGTTTGTTGTTTTGTATTGTTTGTTTTTCATCTTCATTAAAGATGTATCTAACTAACCACGCTGCATTTTGGTCCGATCCTTGTTCCACCTCTTCATCAGAGGAGGAGTTAGAAGAAACTCGTTACAGACCCAATTTAATCAATTTAAAGGCAATGCTGCCAAATACTATTTGAGTGTATGTAAACTTCTGACCCACTGGGAATGTGATGAAAGAAATAAAAGCTGAAATAAATAATTCTCTCTCCTATTATTCTGACATTTCATATTCTTAAAATAAAGTGGTGATCCTAACTGACCTAAGACAGGGAATTTTTACTAGGATTTAATGTCAAGAATTGTGAAAAACTGAGTTTTAATGTATTTTGCTAATGTGTATGTAAACTTCTGACTTCAACTGTATCAACGTTTGAATATCTATGCTTGCTTTAGATGCCCCAAGGAACACCTTGGTGTCAGTAAGTCCCTCTGGTCCAGCGTTAGAGGGAAGCTCTGTGAACCTGACCTGCAGCAGTCATGCTAACCCAACAGTAGAGAACTACACCTGGTTTAAGAAGGATGGAACAAACACCTCACAGACAGGCTCAGGAGAGGTGTTGAGATTGACTTCTCTAACCTCCTCTGACAGTGGACAGTACTTCTGTGGGGCCAGGAACAAAGAAGGGGCTCACAACTCTACTGTTCTGTCTCTGATCCTGCAGGGTCAGTATGGAAGCAAATGTTATGTTTCTACTGTCCAGTGAAATGTCCTGAACCAATACACTTCAAGTGGGAATTCCCTTGACTTGATTTTTTTTGCGTTCATGTATCCTGTGTCATTTTCAGATACAAATACTGTCCAAATGCCAGTTTACATCAGTTCCGCGGCCACAGTTTTCATGGTGATCATATTTCTTGTGTTCCTATGGATGTGGTAAGTCTCTGAAACATTGTTTACTCAATTCAATAACATAATGTAGAGTATGATGGCCTTGTGATACCGATTTGTTCCCCAAAGAAGTTTTTTTTTTTTGACAGGAAGAGCCCATTCAAATTATGTCAAAAGACTGCTGTGGACAAAAAGGTCAATGGAACACAGCATATACACTCCAATTCAACATACCAATAGCATGTCAGTGCAACAATGTTATCTGGAGGTTCATGGTATTTGAACAATGTTCAAGCGCAAGCTTTCATTTTTTCCTGGTAACATGTTACTTAGTTTAACCAATGGATGAAGCTACAGTGAGCAGTCAACATATCAAACATTTTGTATTGTTTTTGACTAATTCCATCTTTTAGGATGATCAAAACCCAGTCTTATTCAGTAGAAGGACCAGTAATGACCCAGCAACACAGGAAGCTAGAACGGAGGAACGGGAAAATGCCCTCTATGCCAACATTCAACTGCCTCCCTCTCACACCCACCCCCAAGACAGTTCTCTGTACTCTGTGGTCGAGCCACCAGCTCTGCAGAACCCTCCTGACCCTCATTACGCTACCTTTGACTTCCAGCAGTTCTGCAGCTCCATCGACAGGGCCCAACTCTCAGGACTCCATGAGGATGATGTTGTTTACTCCAAGATGAAAACCAAACAGGCCAAGGTGACAGACAACCTACAGTATGCCAGCATCCAGTTCCCCCTCCCCAGTCCTACTGCCAGGTAAGAGTGCACTCACAATCAGTTCAGTCCTTTTCAATGTAACCTATTTCTGGAAGTCTGTTTATTTGAAATGTGTGAATATACTCATACAACAACTCTATTTGCTTTTTGCAGGTCAGAAGAAAGATTAGAGGTGGACCATTCTGTTATCTACTCCACTGTTGCCAAACCTGAAGCCTGAACATATCATTTCATAATGTTGAATAAACTAAGCAGCATTGTTAACACATGTTAACATATGCAAAGTATGCAATTAATGGGTAATTATAGCAATAGATGTATATGTATTGTACTGTACTTGTAATGCATGTGTCTCGGTGAGCTTCCATTGCTTGTGATTGATTGATCCCGAAATTTCATTGGCTGACTGACACCCAGGGGAAGGTGCAGGTAAGAGGGAAGTGGCCATGTGGCTGGTTTAGTTTGTAACTGTCTGACAAAGTTTGAGAAAATATTGTTGATTTATCTTGAATTTAAGTTTTGTAAGATATTCCCTTGACCTAACCAGATCTTGTATTTTTGGTTGTTTAGTTAGTTTGTTTTATTAAATATGTACTGTTATGGCCTCCTTTTTGACTTGGCTGAGAAAGGGTCTCGGTAATTCAGTTTGTATTCACTAATGGAGGAGATGAAAGAAATAACTTGCAACCTGTTGTTGATTTTATTTTGACACTCAACCCCAACTTGAAGAACCTGTGTATAATATGTGATGGGCAGAGCTACCGAGTACATGCTACAGATAAACTCAGCAAAAAAAGAAACGTCCTCTCACTGTCAACAGCATTTATTTTCAGCAAACTTAACATGTGTAAATATTTGTATGAACATAACAAGATTCAACAACTGAGATACAAACTGAACAAGTTCCACAGACATGTCACTAACAGAAATTGAATAATGTGTCCCTGAACAAAGGGGGGTTCAAAATCAAAAGTAACCGTCAGTATCTGGTGTGGCTACTAGCTGCGTTAAGTACTGCAGTGCTCTCCTCCTCATGGACTGCACCAGATTTGGCAGTTCTTGCTGTGAGATGTTACCCTACTCTTCCACCAAGGCACCTGCAAGTTCCCGGACATTTCTAGGGGGAATGGCCCTGGCCCTCACCCTCCGATCCAACAGGTCCCAGACGTGCTCAATGGGATTGAGATCCGGGCTCTTCGCTGGCCATGGCAGAACACTGACATTCCTGTCTTGCAGGAAATCACGCACAGAACGAGCAGTATGGCTGGTGGCATTGTCATGCTGGAGAGTCATGTCAGGATGAGTCTGCAGGAAGGGTACCACATGAGGGAGGAGGATGTCTTCCCTGTAACGCACAGTGTTGAGATTGCATGCAATGACAAGCTCAGTCCAATGATGCTGTGACACACCGCCCCAGACCATGACGGACCCTCCACCTCCAAATCGATCCCGCTCCAGAGTACAGGCCTCGGTGTAAAGCTCAGGCCTCGGTGTAACGCGAATCCAACCATAACCTCTGGTGAGACCAACCCATGACTCGCCAGTGAAGAGCACTTTGTGTCAGTCCTGTCTGGTCCAGCGACGATGGGTTTGTGCCCATAGGCTACGTTGTTGCCAGTGATGTCTGGTGAGGACCTGCCTTACAACAGGCCTACAAGCTCTCTCAGCCTATTGTGGACAATCTGAGCACTGATGGAGGAATTGTGCGTTCCTGGTGTAACAGTTGTTGTTGCCATCCTGTACCTGTCCCGCAGGTGTGTACCGATCCTGTGCAGGTGTTGTTACACATGGTCTTCCACTGCGAGGATGATCAGCTGTCCGTCCTGTCTCCCTGTCACACTGTTTTAGGCATCTCACAGTACGGACATTGCAATTGATTGCAATTGATTGCCCAGGCCACATCTGCAGTCCAAATGTCTCCTTGCAGCATTCCTTAATCCACATTCACGCAGATGAGCAGGGACCCTGGGCATGTTTCTTTTGGTGCTTTTCAGAGTCAGTAGAAAGGCCTCTTTAGTGTCCTAAGTCTTCATAACTGTGACCTAACTGCACCTGCTATGCAGTACTTAAGACAGCTACGCCTCTCGTAAAACAAAGAGATTACAGATTACATCACTTTAATTTTAACTCTTAAACATATTGTAACTTTATCACTCACCTCCTAATGCAAGCCACTGTTATAATGATGATCAGTGTCAGAGCGATGGGGATCCCCACTGGCACCACCAACCAATCTTTAAGAAGCCCTCCTGTTCTCCCCTCATTACCTGTATTATTAACTGCACCTGTTTGAACTCGTTACCTGTATAAAAGACACCTGTCCACACACTCAATCAAACAGACTCCAACCTCTCCACAATGGCCAAGACCAGAGAGCTGTGTAAGGACATCAGGGGTAAAATTGTAGACCTGCACAAGGCTGGGATGGTCTACAGGACAATAGACAAGCAGCTTGGTGAGAAGGCAACAACTGTTGGTGCAATTATTAGAAAATGGAAGAAGTTCAAGATGACGGTCAATCACCCTCGGTGTGGGGCTCCATGCAAGATCTCACCTCGTGGGGCATCAGTGATCATGAGGAAGGTGAGGGATCAGCCCAGAACGACATGGCAGGACCTGGTCAATGACCTGAAGAGAGCTGGGACCACAGTCTCAAAGAAAACCATTAGTAACACACTACGCCGTCATGGATTAAAATCCTGCAGCGCACGCAAGGTTCCCCTGCTAAAGCCAGCGTATGTCCAGGCCAGTCTGAAGTTTGCCAATGACCATCTGGTTGATCCAGAGGAGGAATGGGAGAAGGTCATGTGGTCTGATGTGACAGAAATAGAGCTTTTTGGTCTAAACTCCACTCGCTGTGTTTGGAGGAAGAAGAAGGATGAGTACAACCCCAAGAACACCATCCTAACCGTGAAGCATGGAGGTGGAAACATCATTCTTTGGGGATTCCTTTTCTGCAAAGGGGACAGGACGACTGCACCGTCTTGAGGGGAGGATGGATGGGGCCATGTATCGCGAGATCTTGGCCAACAACCTCCTTCCCTCAGTAAGAGCATTGAAGATGGGCCGTGGTGGGTCTTCCAGCATGACAACGACCCGAAACACAAAGCCAGGGCAACTAAGGAGTGGCTCCGTAAGAAGCATCTCAAGGTCCTGGAGTGGCCTAGCCAGTCTCCAGACCTGAACCTAATAGAAAATCTTTGGAGGGAGCTGAAAGTCCGTATTGCCCAGTGACAGCCCCGAAACCTAAAGGATCTGGAGAAGGTCTGTATGGAGGAGTGGGCCAAAATCCCTGCTGCAGTGTGTGCAAACCTGGTCAAGATCTACAGGAAACATATGATCTCTGTAATTGCAAACAAAGGTTTCTGTACCAAATTTTAAGTTCTGCTTTTCTGATGTATCAAATACTTATGTCATGCAATAAAATGCAAATGAATTACTTAAAAATCATACAATGTGATTTTCTGGATTTGTTTTAGATTCCGTTTCTCACAGTTGAAGTGTACCTATGATAACAATTACAGACCTCTACATGCTTCGTAAGTAGGAAAACCTGCAAAATCGGCAGTGTATCAAATACTTGTTCTCCCCACTGTATATTCATTATAGAGGTTTAGAATTGTTCCACAGTTGTTTTCTAGTTCTCTCTCTCTGCATATTATAAAAACAAATGTGTGACTGAGACAGAACTCTGAAGGGGAGTGAAGGAGATAAGACTAGTCAGACATTCCACTATAAATCAACTTTGGAGAGTGGATGTTTACTACTAGGTTTTTAGTTAACACTCAAAGCCATTGTTTATATAGCTTTGTAGGCATGGTTTTGGTCTCAGGAGTAAAAAGGTAATGACATGGGTAGTGACATCACCAGGGCTAGACTTACGGTTTAACAAAACAACTTGAGACCTTTTGTTTGAAGTGGAACTTACTCGGAAACATGAATGCTATGTTCCTGATTGTCAACTACTGTCTGCAATTGCATTAATTAAGGTTTTAGAATGATTTAATTCAAGATATTGTCATAATGCAAATTTCACCAATGAGCCAATGATTGACAAGGATGAAAGGAACGAACCCTAACAGCGTGAATCGTCGACCAGCCATCATTATCGTAGAGCACTCAATCAATTCACTTTATATGTGTGCATTGTATTGACCTGCTCCCTTATTAGTAAGTGATTAAAGATTTAGTTTAAGTATAACTCTGACTTGTGTGATACCTTTGTCTCTCCTCATTTGATAGTAAAGAAATTCACCACCACACAGGATTGAGGTAAAGATGAACAGAGCAAAGTACAGAGAGATCCTTGATGAAAACCTGCTCCAGAGCGCTCAGAACCTCAGACTGGGGTGAAGGTTCACCTTCCAATAGGACAATGGCCCTAAGCACACAGCCAAGACAATGCAGGAGTGGCTTCGGGAACATCTCTGAAGAGACCTGAAAATAGCTGACGCTCCCCATCCAACCTGACAGAGCTTGAGAGGATCTACAGAGAATGGGAGAAACTCCCGAAATACAGGTGCCAAGTTGTAGAGTAATACCCAAGAAGAGTCGGCTGTAATTGCTGCCAAAGGTGCTTCAACAAAGGACTGAGTAAAGGGTCTGAATACTTACGTAAATGTAATATTCCAGTTCTTATTTTTTAGAAATTTGCAAAAAAAAATCTAAAAAACGTTTTTTTCTTTGTCATTAGGGTATATTGTGTGTAGATTGATGAGGAAAAAAATGATCCATTGATCCATTTTAGAATAAGGCTGTAACCTAACAAAATGTGAAAAAGACAAGGGGTCTAAATACTTTCCGAAGGCACTGTAAATGTCTTGTATTGTACTTGTAATGTACAGTATGTGTCTCAGGTGTGACGATGAGCATCCTTTGTTTGTGCATGCTTCTATCTTGTTAAAATTTAATGATTGATCCCAAAATTTCATTTGACGACAGTTAATTTTTTTGTTTGAGGTGCAGCCGCCTGGGGGAAGGTGCTGGTAAGAGGGAAGTGGCCATGTGACGGGTTTAGTTTGTAACTATCTGACTAAGTTTGAGAGAATATTGTTTATTTATCTTGAATTGAAGTTGAAGTAATATTTTGTTAGATCTTCCCTCGACTGCACCAAAACCTGTATTTTTGGTTGTTTGGTTTTGCAAGGGCGTTCCTCCTCTTCGTCTGAGCCCTCGAGAAGGATGCGTGAAGCGTGGGAAGTGTCCATATCGTTTATTTTAAAACATAAACTTAACACTAAGAAATACAAAACAATAAATGTGAACATGAACGATAACAGTACCGTGTGGTGACAGACACGGAAACAAACAGCCACAAACCAACAGTGGAACCCAGGCTACCAAAGTATGATTTTCAATAAGAGACAACTAACGACACCTGACCTCTGATTGAGAACCATACTAGGCCGAAACAGAAACCCAACCTAGAAACACAAAACATAGAATACCCACCCAACTCATGTCCTGACCAACTAAAAACAAAGAAATAACACAAGAACTAGGGTCAGAACTTGACAGGTTTGTTGCTTTTATTAATTATGTACTGTTATGACCTCCTTTTTGACCAGGCTGAGAGAGTCTCAGTAATTCCGTTTCTATTCACTAATGGAGGATAATTATTATTTTTGAACTTGCAACCTGTTGTTGACTTATTTATTTTGCCACTCAACTCAAACTTGAAGAACTTGTATATAATACAGTGGTCTAAGGCACTGCATCTCAGTGCAAAAGGTGTCACTACAGTCCCAGGTTCAAATCTAGGCTGTTTCACATCCGTCTGTGATTGGGAGTCCCATAGGGCGGCGCACAATTGGCCCAGCGTCGTTGGGGTTTGGCCGGGGTAGGCCATCATTATAAATAAGAATTTGTTCTTAACTGACTTGCCTAGGTAAGTAAAGGTTACATTTAAAATTAAAATTAAAATAGGCAGAGCTCAGCCTGGGGTGGTGTAGCATGGCATTGGTTATGTTATATATGATCCATTTTTATATAATTGTAATTCAATTTAAATATATATTTACACATGTTGAAACTAATCTCTGGTTGTCGTTTCACTTTTGGTCATCCAGTCCTCAACAACTCACCATCATAAAATAAGTAAATTACAGTAGGCCTATTACAGTGAAATTACTTATTTTCTACAGTAGAGAGCTGAAATGAGGTGCACAGTACATTCTACAGATATTACTGTACATGTTATTAAAGAATACAGCTGGACACAGCTACACAACAGTGCCACTGTGTGGCAGTAAACTGGGCACAACATCTCCCACCAGAGTTAATTCAGTTCCCTTTCAGTTCCAGTTAACTTAAGTGTCTCATTTGTTATGGTCATCCTTTATGTAGTATTATGGTAATGGCTGCTGGATGGTGGTCTCTGTAAGACTGTAACCTTGTTGACTTGATGCTGGGACAGTTTTCCTGTAGGGGAAAGTTGTTATTGGTCGGACGTATCATTTAATAAACTTGGTATATTGTCTTTATTTTCTACTGGAGATTCTCTGTTTTGGTTGATAATGTTTTCTGTTTCCACTAAACGCATCAGATGGAAGACTACAATACAGTTAATAGACAATATAAAGTTATACTGTAGATATCAAATGAAAAGAAAACATTCAAAGGTACAGGAGTTGTAGAAATATATACAGCGCAAACCAAATACATACAGAGATTATAGATTAGATCACTGTATTTGTAACTCTATCACTCACCTCCTAATGCAAGCCACTGTTATAATGATGATCAGTGTCAGAGTGATGGGGATCCCCACTGGCACCACCAAGCTCCACAATATGGAGGACTGGCCATTTACTGCAGAGAATAAACTACTGTAAGCTCTATAGGCCATGGATAGCTTCACACTCATGTACATAGTGTCATTTGTTTCAATGGAAAATGTACAATAACAGGTGGCATAATCGTGATGTTTTATTACAGACTAGACTACAAATAATGTATATGTTCAATGCATCCCCTTGTACCTACCTTTCCCCACAGTCATGGTTACAGTATAGCTCTGTGATCCATGCTTGTTCATCGCTACACAGCAGTACTGCCCACTGTCCTCAAGGCTGATGTTAGTGATGCTGTAACTCTGCCCTGACCCTCTCAGTGAAGCTTGGGATTCTGTCCTCTGAAGCCAGGTGTAGCGCTCTACTGCAGGGTTGGCATCACTGCTGCAGGACAGAGTCACAGAGCTGCCCATCACTACCTCCCCAAAAGGATTGACTGACACTGATGTGTTCTTTGGAGCATCTGAAGGCAGAGAAAGGTTAAAAAAATGTATTTTACAGTATAGTTTCCTATATTTGTGTAACAATGAGAGATGTCTGGTACATACTAACCTGTCAAAGAGCGTCCCAAAAAAACTCATGTCAAACATTGTTACTGATTCATTCATTATCTGTGATTGTGATTTCAAAGTACTTACACTGGACATTAATAGACAACGCTGAGGAGTAGATTGGTCTATTAGTGGTCAGGGCCTCACAGTAGTAGTTTCCACTGTCTGTTGTGCTGACATTGGTGATGGTCATCATCTGTCTCTTATCACCAGCCGTGGAGCCTCCAGTCTGGTACCAGGTGTAGCCCTCCACTGGAGTGTGGGTAGTACTACAGCAGAATAACGTCACTGAGCTGCCCTCAACAACATCACCAGTGGGACTGAGGGACACTGCTACTTCACTGGAATTATCTGAAAGTAGACAAGAGATGTGTAAGCAATTTTCTTATTTATTAAACCAGGCAAGACAGTAATGAACAAATTCTTATTTACAATGACGGGCTACCCCGGCCAAACCCAGCCAACGCTGGGCCAATTGTGTGCCTCCCTATGGAACTCCCAATCACAGCTGGATATGATTCAGCCTGGATTCAAACCAGGGACTGTAGTAATGCCTCTTGCACTAAGATGCAGTGCCTTAGACCGCTGCGCCACTTGGGAGCCCAATAAGACATAGCAGACAGATAACAGGACAGGGCACATCAGATTATTTGTCTATTCCTGTTTTAAATGGAAATACACTGAAATGTATATCCATATGTTGTTGTGTTTGTAGTGGTGGCTGTCTGGGCATTATTATGAGTCAGAGGCGGTGGGGTGGTCACCCAAAGGACGATTCCATACCGACAGTCAAGACCATGTGGCTTCCTGCTACAATTCCGCAATTTTTGCATACAGTCTTTGTGGTCGTAGGGCATGCAACTATACCACCAGGTTTTAAAGTACAATAACTTCTTAGTTACAAGCGAGCTCTCACTGTTGTTGTCAACAGCTGGTACTGTACATACAGATATCAATAGCATTGTCATTATTACTCAGAAAGACTTTCAGTAAGTTAATGAGAAAATTAGTAAATATTAAGAAATTAACAAACTTTGTGAGGAACTGTAAGAACACTATGAGAGTCTCTCTGAATCATGTGATCATACTGAAACAAGGAAGCAATGGCTCCTCTCCTCAGAGTGACTCAGACATTATGGTGACATCCATTTCATTGGAACCTCTGAGGCTTGTGGTCAGACCTGATCTCTGTGCAGACTGCTCTCCTATTCTCATGAGTCAAATAGTTACACACTAAATGTACAGTACCAGTCAAACGTTTGGACACACCGATTCATTCAAGGGTTTTTATGGTTACTATTTTCTACATTGTAGAATTATAGTGAATACATCAAATCTATGAAATAACACATATGGAATCATGTTAAACAAATCAAATATTTTTTAGATTTGAGATTATTCAAAGTAACCAGCCTTGATGACAGCTTTGCACACTCTTGGCATTCTCTCAACCAGCTTCAAAAGGTAGTCACCTGGAATGCATTTCTATTAATGGGTGTGCATTGTTAAAAGTTCATTTGTGGGATTTCTTTCCTTCTTAATGTGTTTGAGCCAATCAGTTGTGTTGTGACAAGGTAGGGGTGGTTTACAGAAGATAGCCCTATTTGGTAAAAGACCAAGTCCATATTATGGCAAGAACAGCTCAAATAAGCAAAGAGAAATGACAGTCCATCATTACTTTAAGACATGAAGGTCAGTCAATCCGGAACATTTGAAGAACTTTGAAAGTTTCTTCAAGTGCAGTCGCAAAAACCATCAAGCGCTATGATGAAACTAGCTCTCATGAGGACCACCACAGGAAAGGAAGACCCAGAGTTACCTCTTCTGCAGAGGATAAGTTCATTAGAGTTACCAACCTCAGAAATTCCAGCCCAAATAAATGCTTCACAGAGTTCAAGTAACAGACACATCTCAACATCAACTGTTCAGAGGAGACTGTGTGAATCAGGCCTTCATGGTCAAATGTCTGCAAAGAAATCACTACTAAAAGACACCAATAATAAGAAGAGACTTGCTTGGGCCAAGAAACACGAGCAATGGATATTCGACTGGTGGAAATCTGTCCTTTGGTCTGATGAATCAACATTTTAGATTTTTGGTTCCAGCTACCGTGTCTTTGTGAGACGCAGAGTAGTTGAAAGGATGATCTCTGCATGTGTGGTTCCCACCTTGAAGCATGGAGGAGGAGGTGTGATGGTGTGGGGGTGCTTTGCTGGTGAGTCTGTCAGTGATTTATTTAGAATTCAAGGCACACTTAACCAGCATGGCTACCACAGCATTCTGCAGCAATACTCCATCACATCTGGTTTGCACTTAGTGGGACTATCATTTGTTTTTTAACAGGACAATGGCCCAACACACTTCCAGGCTGTGTAAGAACTATTTGGCCAAGGATAGTGATGGAGTTCTGCATCAGATGACCTGGCCTCCACAATCACCTGACCTCAACACAATTGAGATGGTTTGGGATGAGTTGGACAGCAGAGTGAAGGAAAAGCAGCCAACAAATGCTCAGCATATGTGCGAACTCCTT
Organism: Oncorhynchus masou masou; assembly: GCF_036934945.1. Classification (NCBI taxonomy): domain Eukaryota; kingdom Metazoa; phylum Chordata; class Actinopteri; order Salmoniformes; family Salmonidae; genus Oncorhynchus; species Oncorhynchus masou. The sequence continues at coordinate 72,784,897 of NC_088240.1, forward strand.
CAAGACTGTTGGAAAAGCATTCCAGGTGAAGCTGGTTAAGAGAATGCCATCTGCACAGCCATCATCAAGACAAAAGGTGGCTACTTTGAAGAATCTAAAATATATTTTGATTTGTTAAACACTTTTTATGTTACTACATGATACCATATGTGTTATTTCATAGTTTTGATGTCATCACTATTATTATACAATGTATAAAATAGTAAAAATAAATAAAAACCCTTGAATGAGTAGTTGTGTCCAAACTTTTGACTGGTACTGTATGTACAGGAAACAACCTTGAATGCTGATATTAAATGTTTGTGTTTTGAACATGTAACGATGCATTACAGCATCCCTGCATTACAGTAACGTAACATTTTTTTTAAACACAAGACAACACTAAACAATACATTAATTGCACTCTAATAGTGACAAACGGTGCCCACAAACTGTTGGGGCATACATAAAGCTGTCCCAACAGCAGATCTTTCTCCTCATCACCATGGAGTGAATCCTTACCAGAGGCCGCAATACGATTAATTCAGCCTCATTTACTGCCTTAAAAAAACAGCTGATATGGCTGACTTGCTTAAACAAATGTGGTTTCTACTGACAATTGAGATGTACAAACTATGGCATAAGGGAACGATGAGCGGATAAGAGGCCATCCGTAATTTCGATTAAGACATTAATGAGCGAGCTAAGATGGACGTAGTCAATATAACTCTTTGTTCAGCACTTTTGAAATGTACAGAGACAGAATTCAGAACACGGGCCGTTCTTACAGTATTCTCCCTGTACACCAAGTCAGAACCGAAGGATAAATAAAGGGGCATATACGTAGACAATGAAAGCTCTTACAATATTCAATGATGACATTTCTTAAAAACAGCCTATTGGTGCACCACCAAGTCAGAACAAGTGGCTAAGTTATGAGGGGAAAGGGACCAAATTATTAGGGTGAGGTACATGGGCTACTAACAGCTTACTGCAAAACATACACGTTGTATTACTTTCTTAGCTACAGAGTTACCTCTTCTGCAGAGGATAAGTTCATTAGAGTTACCAACCTCAGAAATTCCAGCCCAAATAAATGCTTCACAGAGTTCATGTAACAGACACATCTCAACATCAACTGTTCAGAGGAGACTGTGAATCAGGCCTTCATGATCAAATTTCTGCAAAGAAATCACTACTAAAAGACACCAATAATAAGAAGAGACTTGCTTGGGCCAAGAAACACGAGCAATGGATATTAGACTTGTGGAAATCTGTCCTTTGGTCTGATGAATCAACATTTTAGATTTTTGGTTCCAGTGGCGATTTCAGCATGTAAATCTTGGTGTTTTCTATTCAATTATTATTATTATATGCATATATTAGCAATTTTGGACAGATTTTTTTCAGTTTACTATGGGCACGCAATTCATCCAAAGGGGGCAGTATTGTCCCGGGCCTTAACAGGATCTTCATATGATAAGGATTGAAAAGGATTTGCCAGTAGATTGTCAACTTGATTCATGATGAAGACTGCTTATCTAGCTTGCTAGCTAAGATTTCGAAAGTATTATGTTGACATGATCAGTCCAATCAAAAGCATCGGTAGATATAACGTGATTTGACGTAAAACTGTGGGCAATGACCTTGAGCCTTCTTGGATGAGCACTTCGAATGTAAATCTGTGGCAGCACCCAGGGGGCATGAATTTTCGAGCTCTCCCCTGTAGATTTTGTTGTGACATAGTGTCCCCATGAGTGACAGAACACTGAGCCAAGAGAACATTACTAACCCCTATGCTCTGTATTTTACGCTGCCTGCCCCACCACCACAGAAAGCACTCAGCTAGGCTGAAACACCTGCATTTTGGAGCTGCTTTACTCAAGAAAGCAAAAAAGAGACCATGTTTGTATGAGGCTTTATTAACTCAATGCGACTTTATTAACTCGCCACTGGTCAGTTGCTATCTACATTTAATCATTGACCACAAGGCATATTTACACAAAATATGTGTCAAAAAAACATATAATAAGCACTGTGCTCTTACCTGCCACTAGCAGGGTTACTCCAGGCTGTCCAGGAGGCTTCTCCACTGGGTGGTTGGTGATAAAATAGAAGACGTATGTCCCGCTATCAGACCTCCTCAGATCAGAGATCCTCAGGGAGCAGTTCCTGGTTCCTTCCTTCCCCAGGTACTCCACTCTGCCCTGGGAGGCTGGCTCAGGGAAGATGCCCTGGCTATGGTACACGTACCTGGGGGTGATGCAGCGGCTCTGGTCCCGGCACCACATCTCAGACAGCACCTGGTAGGGCTGAGGGTAGCCGTAGGAGCAGGGGAGGACCACAGACGAGCCGGCCACGGCACACAGGGGAGCGGAGGGGACACGCACAGCCCAGTCACTACAGAGGACACCCACACAGCAGCCTGGGATACAAGGAATGAATGAATATAATTTACAATACAATACTTGGTATGTCTATTCACATACCATGCTAAAAGTGTGCTGCGTATGATAATGATGCATATGATCAGTCTTACCTTGCAGGATAAGTGAGAGCAGCCTCATCCAGCCAGTCTGGAACACTCCCAAAGACATCTCTGACGCTCCCCCACTCCCTTACTCACTGTCCTTCTTTACATTAGCAGCGAAGACCTCGACAGTGTCTGTCTTTCTGTCTGTCACTCACTTCTCTTTTTCCTAACTAGGAACTGGTCAAGGATATTGAGAAACAACAATAGACGTGTAGAAAAGCAGTGCCATTATAAGCCTGCAACAAAAAGTTAAGGCACTGTTGCTGGCTTATAATGTCACTGTCTCTAAACAAGCCAGAGCTTGTTTTTGATCCTGTCTATCCTGTCTATTTAGACACAATGAGCATCCATTATATGCAGATCTATGCCTACAGACCTGTCTAGTTCCAGTCTTATCCCAGCCCCATGTTTACACCCTATTGTTTAGACATTAATGTTTCACTGTCCTGCACTGTCCATTAAGCTCCTGTGGCATGGTGTAAGCCTCGGACTGGCCTACCCATGCCTCAATTTCAATGCACTTTGGTCCTTCGCCTCGAACATTAGCTAAACTTAACACATACATGTGAAACTAGGAAACGGTAAATCAATTGAAGGGGTTGTTAACAGTTACACTTGACTAACCATGGTCATTAAAAACAAAAGGGCTTTAACTCTGTGCTCTGCTCTGCAGGTGCCATTTGACCGATATCTCATGACGTCACCTGTGTGCTACCTTGACCGTTTCTAAAAGGCAATGAGCGCAGAACAAGTCGAACTGCTGAGCTGTCTTGTTTTTACCGGAAAAACAACTGTGTAAATACCTTGGTAGCTACACGTTTTATCTATCGGAAATTATATTTTATTCTCAGTTTTGAACGGAGAACTGTTTTCTTTTGCAGAAGGGGAGAAAGTGAGGAACGTTTTCTTTTCGTACTCTTTTGTAGGCATACAACCACTTGTCGAAGTATTGGGAATATCCATGGTGGAGTTTACAGCCTATTCATACTGCTACCCCGGAGGGAACAGCGAGCCTCGAGAGTAATCGCCGAGATTGTAACTTCATTTTTTCACGCTTGACTTGACAAGCAGTCATACACCTGTTGCAAAAGAGAGGTTAGTACTCTGAGAATGGTATGGATTTTGAGTAACCTACTAACGTTACTCTGTCATTTTAAAGTATGTGAGTTGTTTTTGATCATGAAAATACATATGGAAAAGTAACAGTTACATTCTGTCCAGTGTTCACGTCTAAGGGTGATTGTTATGAGTTTGTCGATATGAAAGGTATGTAGGCCTAATCATGCTATGCTGGATGGTAGGCCTAATCATTCTATACTGGATGGTAGGCCTAATCATTCTATGCTGGATGGTAGGCCTAATCATTCTATACTGGATGGTAGGCCTAATCATTCTATGCTGGATGGTAGGCCTAATCATTCTATGCTGGATGGTAGGCCTAATCATTCTATGCTGGATGGTAGGCCTAATCATTCTATGCTGGATGGTAGGCCTAATCATTCTATGCTGGATGGTAGGCCTAATCATTCTATGCTGGATGGTAGGCCTATTGGTAGCTAGCTAGTATGCACACTGGGGAGAAACAGCATATCCTCATTCTGTGGTAAATTACAATATAGCTACCACTCATCAGTAGAGACATGTTTATTACACATTTATTCCATAGAAAAATGTCAATTTCCCCTTCAGCCTGGACTATTAGTCAAATCTGCTAAAAACAACTCACTTTGCCCTTTGGTTTATTTAACTTGTTTAACCCACCTCTCTCCAGTCAAAACGTTTATTAACGTTCATGTTCCGTGCTATCTATTTCTATAGGCTGGGAATAAGATTGGGTGGCAAATTGACCATCACAGGAGCTGTGAAGCAGGGCCACTCTGAACTTCAGCTACCTCTTTTCATTTTCTACTTTTGAGCGAGAAAACATGACTGAGAAAAAGAACGGTGAGTGTTCCACACACATCCAGACATTGTCTTGCCACATATTTTCCCTCTATATTTGACATCAGACATCAGCGTTAAAGATTAATAGAACTGGCCACTGCTTGCTGTTTGATGGGGTAAGCTACCTTTTGTGGTGTCGAGTCTGTGATCTAGATTAGGAACCTTTTAAATATATATTTTTTTTCATACAGTCTGTTTTTGCCGAAGATCTTTCAAATAATTTCGCTTTTATAAAAGGACACACACTCTTAGAAAAAAAGGTGCTATCTAGAACTTAAAATATTTATTTTGCTGTGCCCATAGGGTAACCCTTTGAAGATCACTTTTTGGTTCCAGGTAGAACCCTATGGGTTCTATGTAGTAACCTTTCCCCAGAGGGTTCTACATGGAACCCAAAAGTGTTCTACCTGGAAACAAAAAGGGTTCTACCTGGAACCTAAAAGGGTTTTCCAATGGGGACAGCCAAAGAACCCTTTAGAAACTAGATAGATACTTTATCCATGCATCTTTGATTCTATATTTATTATTATCTATAACACAAGGAACCTCTTTTATTATCTAATTGTTGAGTCTAGAGTTATTTCTGAATGGAGAACATTATCCTTCACCATTATCAATCATTTAACAATGTTTACTAAATCCAGTGGGTTCTAGCATTGCTTTACATTGAAACATAGAATCTGTCAGAGAGATGCTCACCAGGACACTCTGACAGATTCTATGTTTCACTGTAAAGCCATTGTCAAACCCGAGTCACCATCCAATGAACAACATCTCAGTTTCCTTCTGAGTGGATCCTGTACAGTGTAGCTGAAACAGTTACAGCATGACTGGTGATTGTTGTGTTTTGTTTTGGTCTGGGTTGAGATGTGGGCTCAGGTGTACAACACTGTGGTCTCTATCTGTGGTTTAGTTGCTGATTTGTGGCATTCCATGACTCATTGATTGATGTGTGAGACATTTTAGTCACAGTTCAGAAACATATGTAACTTTATGAAATTGTCTTTCTATTGTGAAATGAGGCAGAATACCATCTTCCTGAGAGAGACACAAGGGAATGAACTAGGCCTTTCACATTATGTATCTCCCTTCAGCAAAGGATATGTGTATTTCCCACACACAGATTGTACTCAGGTAGAGGCTAAAACAATAGCAGGGCTTGTTCTCCAGCTCCAGGCCTGTGACTCCAGAATCCACTGGAGTGGGTTTAGGAAATGTGGGGCTTTATTGGAACCAGCAGCTGGAATACTGGAAGGGAGACTGGCCTGAGATAAAGTTATGTCAATAGGATCTGTGGTCCCTTCCTCACCCCTGTCATTACTGAGAGTCATGCGCAGGAACAATAACACATTTATCTACTGATACGGCCTCACAGGACATAGGTGGATGGGTTTGGGATGGGTTTTGTAGTCATGGAAAGTGTTTGTTATCAGTAGAATGTCTCCTCAAAATCAACAAGGTTGAGAATCGCTTTTGTACAGAGAAGGAATGTTCTAATTTAAATATGTAGTGCAGGGTTCTGCAATGCGACTGGGTATGAATGGTTTTGCTCTCTAGACCATACCTGTTTCAAACAATCAACTAATCATGGTCTTCATGCACGTTAGTGCTGGGTTGGAACAAAAGCCAGCACACCCATGAGCCAGTGTATCATGGCTCCAGACTGATATCTGGAAAAGCCCTTGAATCAGCAGCCTATAACATGTGCTGAGTCAGGGTTCTCTGCGGTTGCCATAGGTGACTGCACCAAAAGAGTCAATTTTATTATATAATGTACAGTCATCACACTAACATAGCTTCACTGTATGTTATGCAGATCAACTGTGTGTTTTATTGGTGTCTCTGAGGAATCTTTGGCCTGGTCTGCTAACTACCTCTCTCAAAGAGTGCAGTGTATAAAGTCAGAAAATCTGCTGTCTCAGTCACTGCCTTTCACCAAGGGAGTATCACAAGGCTCGATCCTAGGCCCCACACCCTTCTCAGTTTACATCAACAACATAGTACAGGCAGTAGGAAGCTCTCTCATCCATTTACAGTATATGCAGATGATACAATCTTATACCCAGCTGGCTCCTCCCCATCCCGGATCCGGGATCGTGACTAAAGCCTCAGGCTCATTAGCATAACGCAACGTTAACGATTTCTGAAAATCGCAAATAAAATGAAAATAATGCGCCTACTCTCAAGCTTAGCCTTTTCTTAACAACACTGTCATCTCAGATTTTCAAAATATGCTTTTGAACCATAGCAATTCACTAATTTGTGTAAGAGTATGCTAAGCTAGCTTAGCATTTTGAGTAGCATTTAGCACGCAACATTTTCACAAAAACCAGATAACCAAATAAATAAAATCATTTACCTTTGAAGAGCTTCGGATGTTTTCAATGAGGAGACTCTCAGTTACATAGCAAATGTGCAGTGTTTCCTGAAAGCGTCTTTGTGTAGGAGAAATCGCTCCGTTTTGTACATCACATTTGGCTACCGAAACGAACCGAAAATTCAGTCACCTACAACGTCAAACTTTTTCCAAATTAACTCCATAATATCGACCGAAACATGGCAAACGTTGTTTGGAATCAATCCTCAAGGTGTTTTTTCACATATCTCTTCATTGATATATCGTTCGTGGAAGCCTGCTTTCTTCTCTGAATTCCATGGAAAAATACTTGCAGCTGACTTTTGCACACCAATTTCAGCGCAGGACACCGGGCGGACACCTGGTAAATGTGGTCTCTTATGGTCAATCTTCCAATGATATGCCTACAAATACGTCACAATGCTGCACACACCTTGGGGAAACGACAGAAAGGGCAGAATCACTCCTCTCGCATTCACAGCCATATAAGGAGACAATGGAAAACGGAGCCTCAAAAATCCTGCTCATTTCCTGGATGCCGTCTCATCTTGGTTTTGCCTGTAGCTCACGTTCTAGGGCACGCACAGAGAATACCTTTGCAGTTCTGAACACGTCAGAGTATTTTCTTTCCAAAGCTACCAATTATATGCATAGTCGAGCATCTTTTTGTGACAAAATATTGCGCTTAAAACGGGCACGTCTTTTTATCCAAAAATGATATAGCGCCCCCAGAGTTTGCGCATTATTTTCATTTTATTTGCGATTTTCAGAAATCGTTAACGTTGCGTTATGCTAATGAGCCTGAGGCTTTAGTCACGATCCCGGATCCGGGATGGGGAGTTTCAAGAGGTTATACCCAGCTGGCTCCTCCCTGGATTTTCTGTTAAATACTCTACAACAAAGTTATCTTAGTTTCCAACAAGCCTTCCAACTACCCTTAACCTTGTTCTGAACACCTCCAAAACAAAGGTCATGTGGTTTGGTGAGAAGAATGCCACTCTCCCTACAGGCGTGATTACTACCTCTGAGGGTTTAGAGCTTGAGGTAGTCACCTCATACAAGTAGTTGGGAGTATGGCTAGACGGTACACTGTCCTTCCCTCAGCACATATCAAAGCTGCAGGCTAAAGTTAAATCTAGACTTGGTTTCCTCTATCGTAATCGCTCCTCTTTCACCCCAGCTGCCAAACTAACCCTGATTCAGATGACCATCCTACCCATGCTAGATTACGGAGACATCATTTATAGATCGGCAGGTAAGGGTGCTCTCGAGCTTCTAGATGTTCTTTACCACTCGGCCATCAGATTTTGCCACCAATGCTTCTTATAGGACACATCACTGCACTCTATCATCCTCTGTAAACTGGTCATCTCTGTGTACCCGTCGCAAGATCCACTGGTTTATGCTGATTTATAGGCCTCACTTCCCCCTTTCTGAGATATCTACTGCAGCCCACACACTCCACATACAACACCCGTTCTGCCAGTCACATTCTGTTAAAGGTCCCCAAAGCACACACATTCCTGGGTTGCTTGTCTTTTCAGTTTGCGGCAGCTAATGACTGGGACGAGCTGCAACAAACACTCAAACTGGACAGTTTTATCTTAATCTCTTCTTTCAAAGACTCAATCATGGACACTCTTACTGACAGTTGTGGCTGCTTTGCGTGATGTATTGTTGTCTCTACCTTCTTGCCATTTGTGCTGTTGTCTGTGCCCAATAATGTTTGTACCATGTTGTGTTGCTACCATGTTGTTGTCATGTGTTGCTACCATGCTGTTTTGTCATATGTTGCTGCCTTGCTATGTTGTTGTCTTAGTTATCTCTTTATGTAGTGTTGTGTTGTCTCTCTTGTCGTGATGTGTGTTTTGTCCTATATTTATATATACTCAGCAAAAAAAGAATGTCCTCTCACTGTCAACTGCGTTTATTTTCAGCAAACGTAACATGTGTAAATATTTGTATGAACCCAGCAAGATTCAACAACTGAGACATAAACTGAACAAGTTCCACAGACATGTGACTAACAGAAATGGAACAATGTGTCCCTGAACAAAGGGGGGGGGGGGTCAACATCAAAAGTAACAGTGAGTATCTTGTGTGGCCACTATCTGCATTAACTTCTTGGTGACAGGAGGGGCAGTATTGGGTAGCTTGGATGAATAAGGTTCCCAAAGTAAACTGCCTGCTACTCTGTCCCAGATGCTAATATATGCATGTTATTAGTAGTATTGGATAGAAAACACTCTGAAGTTTCTAAAACTGTTTGAATGTTGTCTGTGAGTATAACAGAACTCATATGGCAGGCGAAGACCTGAGATAAATCCAACCAAGAAGTGGGAAATCTGAGGCTTGTAGTTTTTTTATAACTCAGCCCCTATTGTAGATACAGTGGGATATTGGTTATGTTGCACTTCCTAAGGCTTCCACTAGATGTCAAGAGTCTTTAGAACTTTGTTTGAGGATTCTACTGTGAAGTGGGGCCGAAATAGAGAGATGCTAGAATATGCACATAATTGACAGCTTAGGATAGAAAACACTCTAAAGTTTCCAAAACTGTAAAAATATTGTCTGTGAGTATAACAGAACTGATATTGCTGGCGAAAGCCTGAGAAAAATACAATCAGGAAGTGACCCTTATTTTGAAACCACTGTCTTTCTATGCATCCCTATTGCCCATTGAAAGGGATATCAACCAGATTCCTTTTCTATGGCTTCCCTAATGTGTCTACAGCCACTAGACATAGTTTCAGGCTTTTATTTTGAAAAATGAGCGTGAACGACAACATTGCGTCAGTGGTCAGGTGGTGACTCTCAGAGTGATTTGTGCATAATAGACAAAGGCGGCCATTGTTCCTTTCGCTCCTACTGAAAAGCCAATTGTCCCGGTTGATATATCATTGAATAGATATTTGAAAAACACCTTGAGGATGGATTATAAAAAACGTTTGCCATGTTTCTGTCGATATTATGGATCTAATTTGGAGTTTTTTTTGGCGTTGTCGTGACCGCATTTTCCGGTGGATTTCTCAACAAAACGTGGACAAGAAACGGAGGTATTTCGGCTATAAAAATAATCTTTATGGAACAAAAGGAACATTTGCTGTCTAACTGGGAGTCTCTTGAGTGAAAACATCCGAAGCTCATCAAAGGTTAACGATTTAATTTGATTGCTTTTCTGATTTTCGTGACCAAGCTTCCTGCTGCTAGCTGGACATAATGCTATGCTAGGCTATCGATAAACTTAGACAAACACTTGTCTTGCTTTGGCTGTAAAGCATAATTTCAAAATCAGAGATGACAGGGTGATTAACAAAAGGCTAAGCTGTGTTTCACTATATTTCACTTGTGATTTCATGAATATGAATACTGTCTAGTAATATTTTTTGACCGTTGCGCTATGCTAATTTTAGTGTAGTTGATGACAATTCTCCCTAGTTCTAAGAGGTTTTAACTAACTTGCCTAGTTAAATAAAGCTATATATATATATGTATTTTTTTTTTTTATCGGCAAATCGGCGCCCAAAAATACCGATTTCCGATTGTTATGAAAACTTGAAATCGGCCCTAATTAATCAGCCATTCCGATTAATCGGTCAACCTCTAATTTGAACATAAATGATGGACATTATCGAACAAAACACACAGTTATTGTGGAACTGCGATTCCTGGGAGTGCATTCTGATGAAGATCTTCAAAGGTAAGTGAATATTTATAATGCTATTTCTGACTAATGTCGACCACCCAATATGGCGGATATCTTTTTGGCTGCTTTGTTGTCTGAACGCTGTACTCAGATTATTGCATGGTTTGCTTTTTCCGTAAAGTTTTTTTGAAATCTGACACAGCGGTTGCTTGCGATGGGATCGTAATCATAGCCTCAAACGAATTAGCATAACGCAGCAGACATAAATACCCCTAGTAACTTTTCCTATTCATGAAAATCGCAAATGAAATTAAATAAATATATTCAAACACAAGCTTAGCCTTTTGTTAACAACACTCTCATCTCAGATTTTCAAAATATGCGTTACAGCCAATGCTAGACAAGCATTTGTGTAAGTTTATCATGGCATAATGCTATGCTAGGCTCTGCTGGCAGCAGGCAACATTTTCACAAAAATAGGAAAATCAACCAAATTAAATAATTTACCTTTGAAGAACTTCGGATGCTTTCACTCAGGAGACTCCCAGTTAGATAGCAAATGTTCCTTTTTTCCAAAAATATTATTTTTGTAGGCGAAATACCTCCCGTTTGTTCATCATGCTTGGCTGAGAAATCGACCGGAAAATGCTACCATTACAACGCCAAACTTTTTTCAAAATTAACTCCATAATATCAACAGAAACACGGCAAACGTTGTTTAGGATCCATCCTCAAGGTGTTTTTAACATATATATTCGATAATATATCCGTCGAGGCAATTGGTTTCTCATAAGAAGCGATTGGAAAAATGGCTACCTCAGTATTTTACTCAAGATTTTCTGCTGGAGACACCATGTGACCACTTGCTAAATATGCTCCCTTACGGCTATTCTTCAATGGAAATGCGTAAAAAGACATCACAATGCTGTAGACACCTTGGGGAATACGTGGAAAATGTAAGCTCATTCGTAGCTTATTCACAGCCATATAAGGAGTCATTGGCATGAGGTGGTTTCAAAAAATGCAGCACTTCCTGGTTGGATTTTTATCTGGGTTTCGCCTGTAACATCAGTTCTGTGGCACTCACAGACAATATCTTTGCAGTTTTGGAAACGTCAGAGTGTCCTCTTTCCAAAGCTGTCAATTATATGTATAGTCGAGCATCTTTTCGTGACAAAATATCTTGTTTAAAACGGGAACGTTTTTCATCCAAAAATTGTAATAGCGCCCCCTAATGCATAACTGGTTAACTTCTTGAAACTCCCCATCCCGGATCCGGGTTTGTGACTAAAGCCTCAGGCTCATTAGCATAACGCAACGTTAACGATTTCTGAAAATCGCAAATAAAATGAAAATAATGCGTCTGCTCTCAAGCTTAGCCTTTTCTTAACAACACTGTCATCTCAGATTTTCAAAATATGCTTATGAACCATAGAAATTGACTAATTTGTGTAAGAGTATGCAAAGCTAGCATAGCATTTTGAGTAGCATATAGCATGCAACATTTTCACAAAAACCAGATAACCAAATAAATAAAATCATTTACCTTTGAAGAGCTTCTGATGTTTTCAATGAGGAGACTCTCAGTTACATACCAAATGCGCAGTTTTTCCTGAAAGCGTCTGTGTGTAGGAGAAATCGTTCCGTTTTCTACATTGCGTCTGGCTACCGAAACGAACCGAAAATTCAGTCACCTACAACGTAAAACTTTTTCCAAATTAACTACATAATATCGACCGAAACATGGCAAACGTTGTTTGGAATCAATCCTCAAGGAGTTTTTTCACATATCTCTTCATTGATATGCAGTTCGTGGAAGCTTGCTTTCCTCTCTGTATCCCATGGAAAAATACTGGCAGGTGACTTTTGCGCACCAATTTCGGCGCAGGACACCGGGCGGACACCTGGTAAATGTGGTCTCTTATGGTCAATCTTCCAATGATCTGCCTACAAATACGTCACAATGCTGCAGACACCTTGGGGAAACGACAGAAAGGGCAGGCTCATTCCTCTCGCATTCACAGCCATATAAGGAGACAATGGAAAACAGAGCCTCAAAAATCCTGCTCATTTCCTGTATGCCGTCTCATCTTGGTTTTGCCTGAAGCTCACGTTCTAGGGCACGCACAGAAAATATCTTGGTAGTTCTGGACACGTCAGAGTGTTTTCTTTCGAATGCTATCAATTATATGCATAGTCGAGCATCTTTTTGTGACAAAATATCTTGTTTAAAACGGGAACGTTTTTCATCCAAAAATGAAATAGCGCCCCCAGAGCATCAACAGGTTAACCAGTTATGCATTAGGGGGCGCTATTACAATTGGAGAATGGAGAATGGAGAAGTATATCTCTAATTTCATGTATTTGTATTGTTGTATTTTCATCAACATTTATAATGAGTATTTCTGTAAATAGATGTGGCTCTCTGCACAATCACCGCATGTTTTGGAACTACTAAACGTAACGCGCCAATGTAAATGTAATTATATAAATATGTACTTTATCGAACAAAACATACATGCATTGTGTAACATGAAGTCCTATGAGTGTCATCTGATGAAGATCATCAAAGGTTAGTGATTAATTTTACCTCTACTTGTGCTTTTTGTGAGTCCTCTCTTTGGCTGAAAAAATGGCTGTGTTTTTCTGTGAGTTGGTGGTGACCTAACATAATCATTTGTGTTGCTTTCGCTGCAAAGCATTTTTGAAATCAGACACTGTGGCTGGATTAACGAGAATTCTATCTTTAAATTAGTTTAAAATACTTGTATGCTTGAAGAATTTTAATTATGAGATTTTTGTTGTTTTGAATTTGCGCCCTGCACTTTCACTGGCTGTTGACGATGTGGGACGCTACCGTCCCACATAACCCAGAGAGGTTTTAAGTACAGCAGTGCATATCCTCCTCATGGACTGCACCAGATTTTCCAGTTCTTGCTGTGAGATGTTCCTCCACTCTTCCACCAAGGCATCTGCAAGTTCTCGGACATTTATGTGGGGAATGGCCCTAGCCCTCACCCTCCAATCCAACAAGTCCTAGACGTGCTCAATGGGATTGAGATCCAGGCTCTTCGCTGGCCATGGCAGAACACTGACATTTCTGTCTTGCTTGAAATCACGCACAGAACGAGCAGTATGGCTGGTGGCATTGTCATGCTGGAGGATCATGTCAGAATGAGCCTGCAGGAAGGGTACCACATGAGGGAGGAAGAGGTCTTCCCTGTAACACACAGCGTTAAGATTGCCTGCAATGACAACAAGCTCAGCACGATGATGCTGTGACACACCGCCCCAGACCATGACGGACCCTCCACCTCCAAATCAATCCCGCTCCCGAGTACAGGCATTAGTGTAACGCCCATTCCTTTGACGATAAACGCGAATCCGACCATCACCCCTGGTGAGACAAAACCGCGACTCGTCAGTGGAGAGCACTTTTTTCCAGTTCTGTCTGGGCCAGCGACGGTGGGTTTGTGCCCATAGGCGACGTTGTCCTCACCGGTGATGCCTTACAACAGGCCTGCAAGCCCTCTGTCCAGCCTTTCTCAGCCTATTGCGGACAGTCTGAGCACTGATAGAGGGATTGTGCGTTCCTGGTGTAACTCGGTCAGTTGCCATCCTGTACCTGTCCCGCAGGTGCAATGTTCGGATGTACCGATCCTATGCAGGTGTTGTTACACTTGGTCTGCCACTGTGAGGACGATCAGCTGTCCGTTCTGTCTCCCTGTAGCGCTGTCTTAGGTGTCTCACAGTACAGACATTGCAATTTATTGCCCTGGCCACATCTTCAGTCCTCATGCCTCCTTGCAGCATGCCTAAGGCACGTTCACTCGAGCAGGGACCCTGGGCATCTTTCTTTTGGTATTTTTCAGAGTCAGTAGAAAGGCCTCTTTAGTGTTCTAAGTTTTCATAACTGTGACCTTAATTGCCTACCGTCTGTAAGCTGTTACTGTCTGTAACGGCCGTTGTTGGTGGAAGAAGGTGAGGACCAAGGTGCAGCATGGTATGTGTCCATATTTATTAGAATGAACACGGAAATAACAAAAATAACAAAGAGAAACAACCGAAAACAGTTCTGGCTGGTGCAGACACACAACAGAAAACAGAAAATAATCACCCACGAAACACAATAGAAAACAGGCTACCTAAATATGGTTCTCAATGAGGGACAACGATTGACAGCTGCCCTTGATTGAGAACCATACCAGGCCAAACACAGAAATAGCAAATCATAGAAAAACTAACATAGACAACCCATCTAACTTACGCCCTGACCATACTAAAACAAAGACATAACAAAAGAGGTAAGGTCAGAACATGACAGTGTCTGTTAGTGTTCCACAGGTGCATGTTCATTAATTGTTTATGGTTCATTTTACAAGCATGGGAAACAGTGTTTAAACCATTTACATTGAAGATCTGTGAAGTTGTTTGGGTTTCTATGAATTTTCTTTAAAAGACAGGGTCCTGATAAAGAGACGTTTCTTTTTTGCTGGGTTTATATACATTTTTAATCCCAGTCCCCTCCCTGCAGGTGTCCTTTTGCCTTCTGGTAAACCGTCATTGTAAATATGAGTTTGTTCTTAATTGACTTTTTAATTGACTAATTAAATAAAGGTTAAAAAAATGAAAACCATACTGTATACAAAAGCCAAATTCATTTTTTCATCTTAAGAGCAACCGTACTTGATGTTTTTATTTTAACGCTCTCTCAATAAAAACCCATGTATCTCATTGTTGATGCATGGTCCACACTGATTGACAGCGGTGAGTAAGGGAGAAAAAAGTGGAGGATTTCCCCATCACTCTGAAGAGTCATCAGCTGCCTGTAAACTGTGCCCATATCCTGAGGTATTGAGTATAGACGGCAGACCCCATGGCCTTACAGAACCCCCAGTGTTTTCTCACTGAATTCCAGTCTCCCTCCTTTGTTTGCAATGTTGATTTTCCTCTCTTTTAATTGGCAGAGTATCAGGTTGATGCTCGTTTTCCTTGTATAAGATACAACGGGAAACAGTGTTATGTTGTTGATAAGAGACATGCTCATCCAGCAGGCTGTGTCTGTACAAGCAGCTTTGGTGATCCAGGTAGTGGGTGGCAGGTAGCCTAGCGGTTAAGAGCTTTGGTAACCAAAAGGTCGCTAGTTCGGATCCCTGAGTCGACTAAGTAAAACATCTGTCTGTGCCATTGAGCAAGGCATTTAACCCTAATTGCTCCTGTAAGTCGCTCTGGATAAGAGTGTCTGCTAAATTATTAAAATGTAAAAATTTCAAATATGGTACAACTGTTTGTGTTGTTGGTGTTGAATGGTTGAATAATGTCTTCGCTATCGGGCATGTATTGATGTGTGTATTTAGGAGGATGTTCTTAAGTGTCCATCAGACTGGTTTGTTGCCCACATAGCTAGGGTCACACGACCAGATCAGTAAAACGTCTTGGCCCTATAGCATACATAAAGACTTGTGTATACTTACACAGTAAGAACAGACTTGTAGACCTGTGTATTACCTACAGAGCATTCTTATAGACGTGTGTTAGACATGAGTTGGATCCACAAACAGACAGTTGGTTTGTTTGCGCTGAGTCAGGAACTTATCATGCCTTGCAGTCAGTGTCTCTGCTGGTCTGCTCTGCTGGTTTGGTCTGGTGTGTGGCATGTCTCCACACAGGCTGAAGCTGGCTGGCAAGCCTGAAAGGTTAATGATCACTCCAGAACTCCACTCTCTGCACCTCAGATTCCTGTCTGCAAACACAGAAGATTTACGCATGCCACCTGTGTGTGTGTGTGTGTGT
Source organism: Oncorhynchus masou masou (assembly GCF_036934945.1). Taxonomy (NCBI): domain Eukaryota; kingdom Metazoa; phylum Chordata; class Actinopteri; order Salmoniformes; family Salmonidae; genus Oncorhynchus; species Oncorhynchus masou. The sequence continues at coordinate 72,801,148 of NC_088240.1, forward strand.
GTGTGTGTGTGTGTGTGTGTGTGTGTGTGTGTGTGTGTGTGTGTGTGTGTGTGTGTGTGTGTGTCTCACACGACTTAAGTTGCAAACGGTGCTTGATCAAGTGTGGCTTTGTTTTGGTTCAACCAAACTTGTAACAGTTAGTGACTGGTCAGTTCATAGATCTTTCATCATTATCAGCAATTTAATGTAATGAAATGACTTCTCATTTTGCCCAACCTTGTGATCTAGCTAGGGACACAGTGACAATTTGTTGGGGCTTGAGATGGCACTGAAATCAAGCTTGCAGTTTGTTTTAGCTCTATGGAAATGGAGCAGACTTTGGACTATTGATCCTATTCATTTGTACTTTTTCAATGTGCCAATTTGCCAGTGTGTTATTAAGACACTCTCTCTTCCTTTTTACCTGATTACCTTTTTACCTGATTAAAACACTTTCACTTCTTCAAGATGTTCAAATGTTCATACATGACCAGCAAGGTCAAATAATAATCACAGTGGTTATAGAGAGTGCAAGAGTCAGCACATCAGGAGTAAATGTCAATCAATCAATCACATGTATTTATAAAGCCATTTTTACATCAGCAGTTGTCACAAATTGCTTATACAGAAACCCAGCCTAAAACCCCAGAGAGCAAGCAATGCAGATGTAGAAGCGTGGTGGCTAGGAATGGGAAAGCGCCGGAATGGGAAAGTGCGAGCAAGCCAATGACTCAGCAACCTTAATAGGGTCAGAGAATCCCAGTGAAGAGAGGGGAGCCCTGCAGAGACAGCAAGTGTGGCTTGTCATTCCACTGCCTTGTCGTTCACCTTCACACTCCTGGGCCAGACTACCTTCAGTGTGATGTTGAACGTAATGTTATGTTTTTGTGGTGTGTGTTATTTTTGTTGTGTGTGTTGTCTTTTACAGGAAGCGCGGGGGTGACCTTCCTGACCCCATATCGCGTGGCAGGCGTGTGTCTGACCGTGGTGCTACTGGGGGGGATTGGAGCTGCTGTCTGGGCTGTAGGTGAGATATCTCTGCTTCTGCTCTCACATAGTAGTGATGTGTACCTTTTGGCTATGAGCAGTGCTTTATGGGCAATGTAGTTTTAGTTTTTCCATAGTACAGACAGAGACGGAAGAGGAAGCGAAACATCCCACTCCCTCATTTGTTTCTGTTTGAATGGAAGTCAATGAACTAAGTACACCAGAACCAGTTGCTATCACATTGGTGTCTATGGGAGAGCCACCCCCTGAAGTAGACAGTAACTGACCCATTTTTTCATTGGTAAACGGCCTGAGTGAACGATCTTAATTCATCCTCCCATCTTTGGTACAGATATTACCAACATTGTTTGATTGCAGTCAGTGGATTTGTTTGCAGTCTCTGTGAGGTTTGCGGTTTCATCAACAGAGTGTGTATGCACTTTACAGTTTTATATTACATGCTGTTGACTTTTGTTTGTTTGTTTTTCAAATCCTAGTAACATTTTGTATCAGAGAAGAAGACACAGGATTATATGATGGTAAGTGAGAGGGAAACCACTCCACCAAAGCTAACCTCATATCGTATCTGAATCGATAGAACGGTTTGTTTGATCCAGTATTTCATTGCTCCAACCCAGTCCAGGTGAACTCCAATCCAAGCTCGGACCTACGTCTCCGGGTGTTTGACCCGGCCGAGCGACGGTGGAGACACCTCTGTTCCTCAGAGGCCAACCAGCTCCTGGCCAACATCAGCTGTGAGGAGATGGGCTTTGTCAGGTGAGGAGATGGATTGTGATACGAAAGGCTTTAGATTAAACACAAAAGTGGGAGTCACTATCTACAGCATGATAAAAGGAAAGGGAAGCAGTACCTAGTCAGTTGTACAACTGAAAACACTCAACAGAAATGTGTCTTCCGCATTTAACCCAACCCATCTGAATCAGAGAGGTGCAGGGGGCTGATACCCCTATGCCATGCAAGAAGGCTGCACAGAAATTGCTCCACCCTTGCCTGGTTGCTAAAATTCTAATGGTTTGCCTAATTTCAGTTTATGGCCACAAAGCAAGCAATGTATAGTTTAGAGAATCTAAACAGCTGTGAAATATATTTTCAAAATTGTTTTTTGTTTTATTTTCAGCTGGTGTACAAAACTGAAAATAAAAAGAGGCGAAATCTAAACTTAAGGACAGGAAGCATAAAAATAAAATACAAAATGGATCTACCGCTTCTCAGACTTTCTTTCAATGAGAATGACAGATCTTTACCTCACATTGCCATGTGGATTTGATTGGGTCGTACAAAAAGTTATACATACTGCCCCTCTAAGTAACTTCATTGGGTTTAGGCCAGGGATCGTTCAACTGATCCGTCAGTGAGAAGAAGAAGTCTCTGTAATAAAGAGATGCATGCCTTATGTCCCCTCCAGCGTGGTGAATTACTCCGTGTCCAGTATCCCTGAAGGCAGTAACGACCGTGAGGAGTTCTTCTGTGTCAATGAGAAGGAGCTGACCTATGGCAAGAAGATCAAAGAGTCTCTATATCCATGGTAAGACATTATTTTAACACTCTTAAATCTCCTAGACGATTACCTTACGGCAGTGTTTATTAAAGCAGCATCTGGTTGAAAAGTAGAGAAGGGCAGGAATGTAGGGTTCCAGGCTGCTGTGTCTAACTGTTGTTGTTGTTTTTCAGTGACTGTGAAACTGGCCAGGTTCTAAGTCTGCTTTGTCAAGGTAGGTTCAGCTGAGAGGTTTGGTTTGGTCCCGTGATACTCTTTTTACACAAAGTGATGAGAAGCAACCTGAGAGTTGTACAGGATAGCTTAACTCTCTCTCTCCTGCATCCCCCATGTTACCTCTCTCTTTACTCCTCCCTATCTCTCTTTCTCTCCTGTACCTCTCCCTCTCTTATTTATCTCTTTACTTCTCTCTCCCTATCTCTCTCTGTCTCCTCCTTCTCCATCCCCATCCATATCTCCTCCCTATCCCTCCCTCCCCTCTCTGTCTGTCTGTCTAGACTGTGGCAGGCGTAGTCTGACAGAGGACCGTATAGTGGGTGGTGTAGATGCTAGGCAGGGTAGCTGGCCGTGGCAGGTCAGTTTGCAGTATGACGGGGTGCACCAGTGTGGAGGCTCCATCATCTCAGACCGCTGGATCGTCAGCGCAGCCCACTGCTTCCCAGAGTAAGCCCTGAATCTTTTTCTACTTCACTCTCTTTCACTCTCTCTCTCTCTCTCACACACACACACGCACGCACGCACACACACACACACACACACACACACACACACACACACACACACACACACACACACACACACACACACACACACACACACACACACACACACACACACACACACACACACACACACACACACACACACACACACACACACACACTTCTTCTCATGGATTCTGTTTGTCCTCAGGAGGAACCGACAGGTGTCTCGATGGAGGGTGTTACTGGGCTCCATCTACAACAAGCTCACCCATAAGAATGTTAGAGTTCTTGAGGTAAAGACTGTGGTGTACCACAGCAGCTACCTGCCCTTCGTAGACCCCAACATAGACGACAACAGCAGAGACATCGCTGTCCTGGCTCTGGCCCAGCCTCTGCACTTCACAGGTAAACACATCCGGGCCCATATTGTTATATTTGTATTATACTGTGATGATTTGTTGTTCTTTTTCAAGGCACATCAGACAAAGCCCCCATGTGCTTAGAGGTAGAAGAGGGAGAGAGAGAGAGAGAGAGAGATAGAGAGAAGGGGATGAGAGAGAAGTGATAAAGCGAAATAGAGATGAGGGACGAGTCACTATGGTAATTCCCTTCCTCAGGGTTCAGGTTTCCAGTCAGACTACCAAACAAAGGCCCTCTTTGCTGCCTGCCTGCAGTCGCCTGGACAAAAGACAATGATATCAGATTTGGATAGAATAGTTTGCCCTCTGTTTCACTGTCATTTTTGCTTTCCTGGAATCGCTGTAAGTACATAGAAAAACATTACATTGTTATAATGTGAGAGTGAAAACTAACTAGGACAGCGTTTCACAAACCCCAACGCAGTGAACTTCCTGTTGTTTATCAAGGACAGACATATTGGGCCCTGTCTGACGTCTAGTGGTTGGACTCAGAATGGCAGCTATTCTAATGATAAAATATCACGCTGGTGGGGAAATTAAGAACACACAACATCAGCCGACAAGATTAACATTGTCCGTAGTGATTACAACACACAAGCCAGCAAGTAAACTATCTTAACCATTTTTGTGCAAGTATACATTTAAATTCAATTCAATCTCATCTCTCCCTCCCTCCTCTTCACCTTCTGTTTTCTGTAGACTACATCCAGCCGGTGTGCTTACCCCACTACGGCCAGCGCCTGATTGACGGCCAGATGGGGACAGTGACAGGCTGGGGAAATGTAGGTTACTATGGTAAGTGACTGTGTTGGCTTCTACATCCTTAAACGTAGATCTGGTCCCAGAGCCAGATACGGTAGGATATGGACTTAAAGCATCATCTGGTCCCAGAGCCAGATACTGTAGGATAGGGGCTTGAAGCATCATCTGGTCCCAGAGTCAGATACTGTAGGATAGGGGCTTGAAGCATCATCTGGTCCCAGAGCCAGATACTGTAGGATATGGACTTAAAGCATCATCTGGTCCCAGAGCCAGATACTGTAGGATATGGACTTAAAGCATCATCTGGTCCCAGAGCCAGATACTGTAGGATATGGACTTAAAGCATCATCTGGTCCCAGAGCCAGATACTGTAGGATATGGACTTAAAGCATCATCTGGTCCCAGAGCCAGATACTGTAGGATATGGACTTAAAGCATCATCTGGTCCCAGAGCCAGATACTGTAGGATATGGACTTAAAGCATCATCTGGTCCCAGAGCCAGATACTGTAGTATATGGACTTAAAACATCATCTGGTCCCAGACCCAGATACTGTAGGATATGGACTTAAAGCATCATCTGGTCCCAGAGCCAGATACTGTAGGATATGGACTTAAAGCATCATCTGGTCCCAGAGCCAGATACTGTAGGATATGGACTTAAAACATCATCTGGTCCCAGAGCCAGATACTGTAGGATATGGACTTAAAGCATCATCTGGTCCCAGAGCCAGATACTGTAGGATATGGACTTAAAGCATCATCTGGTCCCAGAGCCAGATACTGTAGGAGCTGGGTTTAAAACATCATCTGGAACCATAGAGAGACAGAGTAGCTGTATCATTGTTGTCATTGGACAAGACAGCCTCTCCCTATATCTTTCTTTCTCTCCCTCCTCTCTCTTTCTGCATGACCTTTGAATATGTAAACAGGGACAGTGTCATAGTGTGTAGATGTGCCAAGCACTATTGACCAGGAATCGACAATCTTTTGGTCAGATATGGTTGTCGGATCACGCCATCATTAATGTGTATGAAGTGATTAATAGCTCTCTCTCGCGCTTTCTCTCTGTCCCTCGCGCTTTCTCTCTCTCTCTTTTTCTATCCCTCTCTCTCGTTCTCTCTATATCTCTCGCTCTCTCTCTCTCTTAGGGACTCTTGCTGACGTTCTTCAGGAGGCTAACGTGCCGATCATCAACGACGCTGTCTGTAATGCCCCTGATTACTATGACAACCAGATCACCACCAGCATGTTCTGTGCTGGCTTTGAGAAGGGTGGTACCGATGCCTGTCAGGTAACCAGCTATAGTGACATCTAATTTCCCTGCTCTGGCAGTCAATGAATAAACTTGAACAAAAAATTACACCTTCCATCCATATTCTGTCTTCCACTTACAAACATGTAAATTATTGACATCTGAATGAGCCAGATATGAGCAAGGCTGTATGCCGTTGCTCTCTATCCAGATTCTACATGAGAAATTGCTGATATTTATATAATCCATTCACCCAAGTGAGACTGATTTTATAATTTGTTATTTTACTTTTATTTAACTAGGCAAGTCAGTTAAGAAAAGATTTCTATTTTCAATGACAGCCTAGGAGCAGTGGGTTAACTGCCTTGTCAGAAAGACAGATTTGTACCTTGTCAGCTCAGGGATTTGAACTTGCAACCTTTCAGTTACTAGTCCAACACTCTAACCACTAGGCTACGCTGCTGCCCCATAATGTACTGTATGTGAGTGGTTCACTTTTTTTTTATCTCAGGGGGACAGCGGGGGCCCGTTTGTGGCTGAGGACTCCCTGTCCAAGGCCAGCCGCTACCGCCTGCTGGGGGTGGTGAGCTGGGGAACAGGCTGTGCCATGGCCAAGAAGCCTGGCGTCTACACCAGAGTGTCCCGCTTCCTACCCTGGATCTCCTCAGCCATGAGGGTGAGTACAGTACATAGACATACCCACATGTACGCATGCACACACACACACACACACACACACAGGTGGAAGTATAATCTTCTTTTCCTGTCTTATCTTCACAGACGTATCACAATTCACCAGGAGTGCACAAAATGGCGCGTACATGGGAGCACTGACCTTTAAGGGATCAGAAATCACCAAAATATTATCCATTCAGACTTACTGCACTTCACCTGTCCAAAAAACCCATCCTTTAGGGGAACCTTGTGCAGAAATTGGATGTATAGGTAAATTCAACTAGATTACCTGAGGAAAGCCTTGAAGTGGTAGCTTGACCAAAGAATTATCAACATGTTTATGGTGAAATGAGAAAGACTTATGGGACTTGCATGACAAAGTCATAGAAAAGCACCACTCTGCCAGCCAATGTGCAGGTTGTACTGTCATGGGGATCATGTGTATGTCATCAAAGGGTTCATTTTTGTATTCAGGGTTTCCTTACAGTTTGACTCTTTTCAGGTGCAACAAACTTATGATACACAACAAGCCTGTGTATCAAAATGTAATGCTCAAGCAGATGTTAAATAACATTCTGGATAGTTTTGCCATGAAATTTCTCCTTTATATGATTCCCTTGAACAAATAATGCCAAAGTTACTGAAAAGATTTTAACATAGACAACATGTAGCTGAAATTCCATGATACCTAAAATGTTTGTAACAAATAAAACATTGGTGTCAGATATTCAGCTCTTGAGTTGTCTCTCTATCCTTTGTTTGTATCACAGATTGCAGTTCAGAGTGACTGTTACGCCCTGTAATGACACGTTTCTTAGTTTTGTTTTTGGTGGGGACATGAATTTAGGGACAAGTAAACAGGTGAAATGTAAAGGATATTTCTATAACATGTATAGATTAGAAATTAGAACGTATGCGATATTCATAGTTAAATCAGTTTGATTTGTTTGGCTTTATTGTAAATATTAGTAACAGATTTTTTGAAAGTGGATGTTTATTTGTAAGTGATCCATGGATTTCAATCACAAATGTGCAATAACAACCAGAATGATGTTCTTATTAACCATTTCTGCTTCATAAGTTACTAAGGAATTACGGTTAGCAACACCAAGTCATATAACATATTCATCACAAGATGATGCACTACACTACAGAGATCATACTCAGCTGTGTGTTGTCAGTTAAGAGCCTATTACCTGCTGAGAACCACAACTACCTTATTGGTAGAGAATTAGCTACACAGCAACACTAGAAAAACTCTGTATTGTCTGTTGATCATCATGACTCAATTTGCTGTAGTTTATTGTGATGTCGTTTATCAAGCTTATTTGACGGTCTTTATGCTTTCATTTCCTCATTTTATATTGTTTGAAGTCTCTATGCAGATGACTTCAACAGATGTGAATGTATATATATTTTCTGTGATTAAATTATGAAATTCTTAGTAAGGATGTTATTGTTACTGATTTAAACTCTGTTCCTTCTGTAAATGTAAATTGTTCTATTGAATATTGTATTGAAATAAAGATTTAATTTAACAAACTGGATGAAGTATGTCAAATGCCATCTACAGATATAGGATCTTAATTTGAGACAGTTGGCTACAGAAGGAAAATAATCCTGCAGCAACAGGAAATGTGAATTATTATGTGGACTATAATTAATGTACATTTTTGTAGGGGTTGATACATTTTCCGTAATGGAAAATCAAGTGGAAATTACAAACATCCAGAAGCCTTTTTAAAGTTTAAAGCCTCAGTAAAAAGCCTTTCATTTCCGTAACACATAACACCTTGTATCTGGAAACATTTGTGAAACTGGTTTTATGGAATCTAAATATTCCTGGTTTACAGGAACGGAACTATTCAGACATCCTGAAAGGTGATACTATAAATGGCTCACTATATGATCAGTTCTACAGTCAATGTGATCTAACTTATCATTAAATCATTGGATAACTCATGACTGCCCAGAATGACCCCTGTCAGGCAACCACATTAGCATGTATATTTTCCCAGACCTGTCAGGACCCGGTTTCGAACCTGGGTCTCCGGAGAGAGAAACAGTCACTTAACCAACTGAGCCACGAATAGTCAGCAGAACCCAGAAGATGAGGCAGACACAGCAGTACTTAAGACGGTGTATTTAATAAAGAAAAAATCCTTAAATACAAAAAATGGCAAATCCAAAAGGTGGTAGGAAAAGCACAAAAAGGCCTCAAAAGAAACTCACAAAAAATAAACAAAAAACAGAATACCACAAGAGCGTCACCCAGAATCGACAAGAGTACACAGAACACTAGGGCAGGGTGCTAACATACAAACACAGAGCACAGAACTGAGGGAAACTAAGGGTTTAAATACAATTAGAGGAAACGAGGCACAGGTGCAAATAATTAATGGGGATCAAGGGAAAAACATAAGGACAAAAAGCACAATGGGGGCATCTACTGACCAAAACCCGGAACAACCCTGGCCAAATCCTGACAAGACCCAAATGTGTTATAGACTTATGTCCACTGGCCATGCAAATACATCTGTTGATTGTAAACCTAAAGGGTACCTAAATTACATAACAGCTTTTTAACCTAAAGGCTTTAGCGTTACTTGAATATGAACTTTATACTGTGTGGTATAGAGAGACAACATCTCTTTTTCCCTTGGGAAAAACTGACAATATTGGGCGTCTGCTTTGGAAGTGAAATGTCTTTACTCAAATCACGGATGTACTCTGAGAAGGAATGAGAGAGAGACACACACAGAGAGAGAGAGAAAGGATTGGCAGGATCACCTGGAGGAGGACGTGAAAGAACCTCATCACTTCCTGTGATAAATGGGGCTCAGCCCTGCTCAACCTGTTCACATTATTTTCTTTCCCAGGCATCTTTCTTGCAAATCAGTCCAGGGAGTTCCTTCATCATAGATAATGTTGTTTGCTCATTTGTTTAGGTCGTAGCTCAAGGAGAGTTGTATGTCCTCTCTCTCTCTGTGTTTTCAGGCTGGAATCATTGGCAGCAGCTAGAGTCTCAGGACATGAATGTCCACTGAAGCGAATGTCTTGGAGGGGTTGGTAGAAAGTTGTTTTGTTGATGAAGAGAAGAATAATGTCTGTATGTGGGATGACGGGACCAGGGCTTGGTCTGTCTGTGTTCCTGTTGGCTCTGCTTCATCTTCAATGCTCAGGTAGGACTGACTTGGTTGACCTTTGGTTCTGTCTTGCCAATCATACATGTAAAGGTAGCTACTATAACGCTATCATATTGTGTTTATTTTAGCCAATATTGGTTGGGCTCAAGAGCAGCCATCCAGACCTAGATAATTGTGTTATGATATTACAATACAGGTTGAGAATGTAGACAGACAGCAATATTTGTAGTGGTGCCTTGGTTTCACTGATGTCCCTCATATTAGGAAAATACAATCTCAGACCAATTCACATTGGAATAGTCAAACAGTCAAACAACCCTTTTCAAGAGATTACTGTACCTGTACATAGCCCACCTATATTTTAGCCCAAACAACTACCTCTTTCCCTACTGTATTTAATTGTATTTATTTATTTTGCTCCTTTGCACCCCATTATTTTTAGTTCTACTTTGCACATTCTTCCACTGCAAATCTACCATTCCAGTGTTTTACTTGCTATATTGTATTTACTTTGCCACCATGGCCTTTTTTTGGCCTTTACCTCCCTTATCTCACCTCATTTGCTCACATTGTATATAGACATGTTGATACTGTATTATTGACTGTATGTTTGTTTTACTCCATGTATAACTCTGTGTCGTTGTATGTGTCAAACTGCTTTGCTTTATCTTGGCCAGGTCGCAATTGTAAATGAGAACTTGTTCTCAACTTGCCTACCTGGTTAAATAAAGGTGAAAAAAAAGAGAAAAAAAGAAGAGAAGTAGTGCGCTTTGCCTCCTGGGCAAATGAGGACTAGGCTGTGTCACAGGCTATGACTGATTATGTTGCGCTTCTCTCCTTGCTGTCACTTCTCCCCTCCCATTTCTCTCATTCACTGTACCCATCTCTTCCTCATTCCCCCTCATCATCCATCCTCCAGCCCAGAAAAACTACACTACGCTACCAAATAACATAACAGTGACTGTTGGCAAGCCTGCTGCCTTCCAGTGTGGTGTGTCCCCTCCTCCTAGACAACTCAACTTCACCCTCTATGGTAGCCATGGAAACAGAACCCTTATCTGCCCAGGAGACCACACTGAGTACCTTGCTGCCCAGGTGAGTGGCACAGCCTTAGCTTATATTATACCAACCATCCAGGTTACATGTATTTGCTCTGTACAGGCCTGGATGACGCAGGTGACCTAATTAGCATGACCATTGGTACAGCTGAAACCACTGAGAAATCCATACAGTAGGTCAATTCAGCAGGCCTGTTGGAGTGCAAAACAATTACTTTCATTGCCTCTTTATTACTTGCTAATTGGAGTCTTTATGCATCACCAGATGAGATAAGATATAATCTCTCTCTCTCTCCCCCTCTCCCTCTCTCTCTCTCTCTCTCTCTCTCCCTCTCCCTCTCCCTCTCAGTCAATAAAAGGGTACTGTGATAACACAGGTAAGGAGCTCTTTGCAATATGGCTTATCAGTGGGACGTCCCGCTCTGACAACAACACACGTGTGGTATGTCAGAGCTCAGAGCGACCACTAGTGGATGGATACCTCGGGGTGTACGGTAAATACACCTCTCGAATACACCTTCCCTGGGCATGGTATTGGACATTGTCATCATTAGCTAACCCTAATTTCTTTGTCTGTCTGTCTGTCTGCATATCCTGTCTGTCTCTCTATCCTGTTTGTCTGTCTGTCTGCATATCCTGTCTGTCTGTCTCTCTATCCTGTCTGTCTGTCTGTCTGTCTGTCTGTCTGTCTGTCTGTCTGCATATCCTGTCTGTCTGTTTCTCTATCCTGTTTGTCTGTCTGTCTGCATATCCTGTCTGTCTGTCTGCATATCCTGTTTGTCTGTCTCTCTATCCTGTTTGTCCATCTGTCTGCATATCCTGTTTGTCTGTCTCTCTATCCTGTTTGTCCGTCTGTCTGCATATCCTGTCGGTCTGTCTCTCTATCCTGTTTGTCCGTCTGTCTGTCTGTCTGCATATCCTGTCGGTCTGTCTCTCTATCCTGTTTATCCGTCTGTCTGCATATCCTGTCGGTCTGTCTCTCTATCCTGTTTGTCTGTCTGTCTGTCTGCATATCCTGTCGGTCTGTCTCTCTATCCTGTTTGTCTGTCTGTCTGCATATCCTGTCGGTCTGTCTCTCTATCCTGTTTGTCTGTCTGTCTGCATGTCCTGTCGGTCTGTCTCTCTATCCTGTTTGTCTGTCTGTCTGCATATCCTGTCGGTCTGTCTCTCTATCCTGTTTGTCCGTCTGTCTGTCTGTCTGTCTGTCTGCATATCCTGTCGGTCTGTCTCTCTATCCTGTTTGTCCGTCTGTCTGTCTGTCTGTCTGCATATCCTGTCGGTCTGTCTCTCTATCCTTTTTGTCCGTCTGTTTGTCTGTCTGTCTGCATATCCTGTCGGTCTGTCTCTCTATCCTGTTTGTCCGTCTCTCTGTCTGTCTGCATATCCTGTCGGTCTGTCTCTCTATCCTGTTTGTCCGTCTGTCTGTCTGTCTGTCTGTCTGCATATCCTGTCGGTCTGTCTCTCTATCCTGTTTGTCTGTCTGTCTGTCTGCATATCCTGTTGGTCTGTCTCTCTATCCTGTTTGTCTGTCTGTCTGTCTGCATATCCTGTTGGTCTGTCTCTCTATCCTGTTTGTCTGTCTGTCTGCATATCCTGTCGGTCTGTCTCTCTATCCTGTTTGTCCGTCTCTCTGTCTGTCTGCATATCCTGTCGGTCTGTCTCTCTATCCTGTTTGTCCGTCTGTCTGTCTGTCTGTCTGTCTGTCTGTCTGTCTGCATATCCTGTCGGTCTGTCTCTCTATCCTGTTTGTCCGTCTGTCTGTCTGTCTGCATATCCTGTCGGTCTGTCTCTCTATCCTGTTTGTCTGTCTGTCTGTCTGCATATCCTGTCGGTCTGTCTCTCTATCCTGTTTGTCTGTCTGCATATCCTGTCGGTCTGTCTCTCTATCCTGTTTGTCTGTCTGCATATCCTGTCGGTCTGTCTCTCTATCCTGTTTGTCTGTCTGTCTATCCTCTTCGGATACATTTTCAGAGGACGGCAGTTACTTTGCCACCCTCATTGGCTGCGTCATTGGTGGTTTCTTTGGTATCCTCATCGTCATTGGTCTGTCATACACTGTGCTCAGGAGATCTGAGAGGTTCCAGCTCTGTTTCAGTAAGTACCTCTCTCCTTCAGCCCTAACAGAGGATGGACCAGAGAATGATGCCCTGCCCTGCGATGTTCATATGGTTCTCGTCTCTTTTCTTGTGTTTGTGTCAACAGGGGGAAAAGACCGTGAGGATGACATCACCACAATGGTGACAAAGGATTAAACACACACCTTTCAATAATGTTGGATTTACTTATTCAACTTCTTAAGGTGACACTTTGTGGGGGGTTTTAGCATATGCAACATTGTTATTGTAATTTCTATTTTGTTTTTATTATTTGCTTATCTAGCAGTATGCAGTATCTGATACTAGCATCAGATTCCTGTGTTTTTAGTTAACGTAGGAAGTTAAACTAAATGTTGCATTTTGAAAACTTCTTACCAAAGACCATATATCATATTCTCGTTTTTTTTTGCCTTCGTTAAGTTCAGCCGCAGTTCTACTATTTGTCCAGCAGAGAGCAGCCATGACAGTACAGAAACTGAAGTTCAATGATGCTGGGATACTACTTAAAGCGCTTTAATAATGTACTATAATTGTGCATCTCTGACTTTTCCTCTACTCCGGAATACTGAAGTTTATGTTCCTTTTTTATACTGCGTTTTATAGCTCCATTAATTGTTTTACCGTTATGCTGGCAGCCAGCTAACACCTGTTTTCACTGCATAAACAACAGAGAGCAGGACGTCTGAGTAGCTGTCTAAAGTGTTCCAGTGGAGGATCAGTAGAGGTGGTGCGATGTTGACTCAGCTGGCCTGCTATGATCTGGTATGACTCTGACACAGACACAACTCACATCACTCCAGATCCCACAATATGCATTGCTAATTTGTTTAGAATTACATACATTCTTTGTGATGTATTTATATTTTTATGCATGCTCCCCATCTTCAGAGTGGCTTGTCAGAGGATATGGTCAAATGCTCAAAGACCCTTAGATGGTTTGTTTAGTGACAAATATGCCTCCTAACAAGTAAGAGTAGTGTACATTTTGAGTGTGCCAGCACGAGTGTGCTTGTGTCAGTGCAGGCATAAATGCCTACATACCACACTTTTATTTAAGTCTAAGCTATGCACCATAGTTGTGTCAGTGATGATGCAGACATATATGAATACAGTGATCTCCAAATGTATTGGGACAATGAAAATTGTTGTTGTTGTTTTGGGTATGAACTCCAGCACTTTGGATTTTAAATGATACAATGACTATGAGGTTAAAGTCCAGACTGTCAGCTTTAATTTGAGTGTATCCATATCAGGTGAACTCTTTAGAAATGTCAACACTTTTTGTACATAGTCCCCCCATTTGGACAAATCCACATTTATGTGTATTAAAGTAGTAGAAAGTTAAGTATTTGGTCCCATATTCACAGCACGTAATGACTACATCAAGCGTGTGACTCTACAAATTTGTTAGATGCTTTTGCTGCTTGTTTTGGTTGTGTTTCAGATGATTTTGTGCCCAATAGAAATGAATGGTAAATAACTTTAATACTACTATAATGTCCCTTAAAATGGGGAACTATGGGGAAGCCCTGACCTCAACTCTATCAAACACCTTTGGGATGAATTGAACTATGCACTTTTCTAAACGGTTCACCCTCATAGTCATAGTATAATTTCAAATCCAACATGCTGGAGTACAGAGCCAAAACAACAACACATGTGTCACTGTCTGAATACTTTTTTTAAAAGACTGAACCTGTTTCAGGGTTGTTGTGCTAAGAAGAGAGAAGGGTTTTTGTGGAGGGAATGTCTTATGTTTGTGTTGTACCTGCGTGTTTACTTTACTCTTTAACCTTTGGATAGCCCACCCTGACTGTCTCTTGTGTGAGCATACAACAATCCTTTCCCTGTGGCCACTGGTTCTGTAGACTTTGTAGCTAAGGTATGCACAGTGGTGTAAAAAGTACCCAAATGTCATACTTTAGAGAAAGTCAAGATACCATAATAGAAGAGGACTCAAGTAAATGTGAGTCACCCTGTAAAATCCTACTTGAGGAAAAGACTAAAATGATTTGGTTTTAAATATACTTAAGTATCAAAAGTCAATGTAATCTCTAAAATGTACTTAAGTATCAAAAGTAAAAGTACTTTTGGGTGTCAAGGAAAATGTATGGAGTAAAAAGTACATGATTTTCTTTAGGAATGTAAGTGAAGTAAAAGTATAAATTGCAAAAATATATGCATAAATAGTCAAGTGAATTACAGATACCCCCAAAAACTACATAGGTAGTTCTTTAAAGTATTTTACACCACTGGGTATGTAGGTATGCAGTCTTCCAATCAATTAGTGATAGATGTGTTTGTGTTCTACAGCTTTTTCCTCCTCTCTGCTATATGGTCAGTTTTGAACATTGTGGAAAAGTTGGGTTTGTTGTTCACTTATCATCAGTAATAAATGTCTTAAAACTATTCTGGTTTCATGGAATGCAGTTGTACCTGTTAAGTACAACAATGGAACACACATATGTTGGCCCCAATACACACACAAACCTGGACACCACAGAATGGACTTTATCTCACAGTTTTATCAGTCCTTCATGGTGGTAACCCCCTCTTTCTCATGTCAGGTCTTCATATGTCACTGATGGTCCCTCTAACTAGGATATAGTCACTCACATTATTGTATTATCACTCGTGAAGAACTGGATACATATTCTCCACAGATGCCGCAGGGATATAAATAGTCCCAGATAGCAGCACGTCACCATGCCAATAATGTGCAGAGGTTCAGTCATGTGTCCCCTCTGAGGAGCCAACATAATGGTGTGAGCCTTAGGTTCTTGACTCTGTTGTTCAGTTCACTGTGTTAGCCTTTTTCAAGGCTTTGTGTTTTCATTTACTTTCCACACTACTCCAAATGAGAAGCACATGATCACACAGACAGGCAGGAAGACAGACCCGTTTTTTTACAAAGCATGTGACAAATACATTTGAATTGTATTTGTTTTCAGACAGACAGACAGACAGACAGACAGACAGACAGACAGACAGACAGACAGACAGACAGACAGACAGACAGACAGACAGACAGACATGAGTTCTGATCTCTGAGCTATGATAGCTGTCTCTGTGAGTTGGGAATAGAGGTGGAATATTCCAAAGGATTATATTGTATTCAAGGCCCCTCCCTCTCTGTGAGGTGAGCATGATCTCAATCTGACGGTTGTCATGCTTCTCTTCACTCCAAAACTGGCTTGGGAGGGACAGTTTTTTTATCTCCACTTGTAGATCTGTATGTGATTATCTATACAGTTATCATTTATTTATAACAATAGAGCCATTTCGACAAGATGCACTATACCTGTATATACTAAAGTACACCCCTACACCCCCCTGGACACCCCTACAAATTTGTGGATTTGGCTATTTCAGCCACAGGTGTATAAAACCTCCATAAACAAACATTGGCAGTAGAATGGTCTTACTGTTAGTTGTTCACTTATCATCAGTAATAAAAGTTGGGTTTGTCAGTGACTTTTAGCGTGGCACCGTCATAGGATGCCACCTTTACCACAAGTCAGTTAGTCAAATTTCTGCCCTGCTAGAGCTGCCGCGGTCAACTATTAGTGCTGTTATTGCGAAATGGAAACGTCTAGGACCAACAACGGCTCAGCCTCGAAGTGGTAGGTCACACAAGCTCACAGAACGTGACCGCCAAGTGCTGAATCTTGTAAAACTCGTCTGGCCTTGGTTGCGGCACTAACTACCAAGTTCAAAACTGCCTCTCAAAGCAATATCAGCACAATAACTTCTTCGGGAGCTTCTTGAAATGAGTTTCCATGGCCGAGCAGCCGCACACTAGCCTAAAATCACCATGCGCATCGCCAAATGTCAGTTGGAGTGGTGTAAAGCTTGCCGCCTTTGGACTCTGGAGCAGTGTAAACACGTTCTCGCGAGTGAATAATCACGCTTCACCATCTGGCAGTCCAACAGACGAATCTGGGCTTGGCGGATGCCAGGAGAACGCTACCTGCCCCAATGCATAGTGCCAACTGTAAAGTTTGGTGGAGGAGAAATAACGGTCTGGGGCTGTTTTCATGGTTCCTGCTAGGCCCCTTTGTTGCAGTGAAGGGAAATCGTAACACTACAGCATACAATGACATTCTAGATGATTCTGTGCTTCCAACTTTGCGGCAGTTTGGGGAAGGCCCTTTCCTGTTTCACCATGACAATGCCCCTGTGCACAAAGCGAGGCCCATACAATAATGGTTTGTCGAGATCGATGTGGAAGAACTTGACTGGCCTGCACAGAGCCCTGACCTCAACTCTATCAAACACCTTTGGGATGAATTGGAACTCCGACTGCGAGCCAGGCCTAGTCGCCAAACATCAGTGCCCAACCTCACTAATGCTCTTGTGGCTGAATGGAAGCAAGTACCCACAGCAATGTTCCAGCATCTAGTGGAAAGCCTTCCCAGAAGAGTGGAGGCTGTTATAACAGCAAAGTCGTGTTGCACGGTATAGTGGTACCATGGTAATATTATAGTACCAAAATGTCATGATACTTATCATAATACCAATATTTTTCAATACTATAGTACTGTTTCATATGATACAACTGACCTTCCGCTATAAAAACCTGCTGGCACCTGTTATAACATTTTTATAAAGTCAGTTTTGTTTATAAATTCAGTTGAATTTAAGGAACAGCCACAAGTCTCTTGTATGTGTAGGTCCAATAATATCCATATAATTTTCATGCGCATATCAGCGGGGATGCAGACCCAGACCCTGATGAGTGTTCTGTTAGATGTGTTACATTGGAGCTGCGGACAAAGCAAGCAATGTTAATACATTGTATCATTTAATCGCCTGTTATAACCAAGGGCACAGACCAGTTCACTGTCATACAGCCTATAAGTGTCAGAGAGGGGAAATGGAGCACGCGACAGGCATGCTTGCAGCTTTACAGCAAAGAAAACAGCTTGTCTTTTTTCAAATATAATTTAACAAACTAATCTTGGGTCGCTAATTATTAGCTTGACAACAAACAACATTGTTGGGAACGTTACCTAGCTAGCTAACGGCCTGGTAACTTGACAGGTTCAGGCATATTTGATTGGCACAGGAAGAAAGGAAATGGGTCTGCTACTCATGAGATGTGCTTCAAAGGGTAGGGTTCATATACAGTAGGTCCAACTGGAAGCCTAAACTATATACAAAAATCTATTTCTTTCTGGTGCTATTTCAATTATGTTTGTTGCCTAACATTTTAAACGTTGAGAGCAGTGTGCCTACAGTGCATTCTGAATGTATTCAGACCCCTTCACTTTTCCCACATGTTGTTACATTACAGCCTTATTCTAAAATGGATTAAATAAACATGTTCCTCAGCAATCTACACACAATACCACATGTTTATACAAAATAAAAATACAGAAATACCTTATTTACACAAGTATTCAGACTCTTTGTTACGAGACTCGAAATTGAGCTCAGATACTGTACATCCTGTTTCCATTAATCATCCTTGAGATGTTTCTACAACTTGATTAGAATTCACCTGTGGTAAATTCAATTGATTGGACATGATTTGGAAAGGCACCTGTCTATATAAAGGTCCCATAGTTGACAGTGCATGTCAAAGCAAAAACCAAGCCATGAGGCGGAAGGAATTGTCCCTCGAACTCCGAGACAGGATTGTGTTGAGGCACAGATCTGAGGAAGGTTACCAAAAACATTTCTGCAGCATTGAAGGTCCCCAAGAACACAGTGGCCTCCATCATTCTTAAATGGAAGAAGTTTGGAATCACCAAGATTCTTCCTAGAGCTGGCCGCCTGGCCAAACTGAGCAATTGAGGAAGAAGGGCCTTGGTCAGGGAGGTTACCAAGAACCAATGGTCACTCTGACAGAGCTCCAGAGTTCCTCTGTGGAGATGGGAGAACCTTCCAGAAGGAAAATCATCTCTGAAGCACTCCACCAATCAGGCCTTTATGGTAGGGTGGCCACACAGAAGCTACTCCTCAGTAAAATACACATGACAGCCTGCTTGGAGTTTACCAAAAGGAACCTAAAGGACTCTCAGACCATGAGAAACTAGATTCTCTGGTCTGATGTAACCAAGATTGAACACTTTGGCCTGAATACTAACTGCCACGTCTGGAGGAAACCAGGCACCGCTCATCCCCTGGCCAATACCATCCCTACAGTGAAGCATGGAGATGGCAGCATCATGCTGTGGGGATGTTTTTCAGTGGCAGGGACTGGGAGACTAGTTAAGATCTAGGGAAAGACAAATGGAGCAAAGTACAGAGAGATCCTTGATGAAAACCTGCTCCTCGGACTGGGGCGAGGGTTCACTTTCCAATAGGACAACGACCCTAAGCACAAAGCGATGACAATGCAGGAGTGACTTCGGGACAAGTCACTGAATGTCCTTGAGTGGCCCAGCCAGAGACTTGAACATCTCTGGAGAGACCTGAATATAGCTGTGCAGCGACGCTCCCCATCCAACCTGACAGACCTTGAGAAGATCTGCCGAGAAGAATGTGAGAAACCCCCCAAATAAAGGTGTGCCAAGCTTATAATGTCATACCCAAGAAGACTCAAGGAGGTCATCGCTGCCAAAGGTGCTTTAACAAAGTACTGAGTAAAGGGTCTGAATACTTATGTAAATATGGTATTTCAGTTATTTATTTGTAATACATTTGCACACAAAAAATACCAGGTTTTGCTATGTTATTATGGAGTATTGTGTGTAGATTGATGAGGGGAATTTAAATGTTAGAATATGGCTGTAATGTAACAAAATGTAGAATAATGAAGGTGTCTGAATGCTGCATTCTATGTGTGTGTCTGTGGGAGAGAGTGATGTGTGTGTGTGTGTGTCTGTGGGAGAGAGTGATGTGTGTGTGTGTGTGTGTCTGTGGGAGAGAGTGATGTGTGTGTGTGTGTCTGTGGGAGAGAGTGATGTGTATGTGTGTGTGTTTATGAGATTGAGGGAGACAGAGTGTGTGAGGAAGGGAGGGAGAGTGTGAGTGTCTGTTAACTGAAGAGGCAATAATGTTTCATGTAGTGTTTTCACCTTACTGACTCAGTGACATGCAGATCTGTAGCGGCTGTCTTGGGTGGAAGAAGGAGAGGACCAAAGCGCAGCGTGGTTAGTGTTCATCTTAATTTAATAATAATCAAAAACTGAACACTTCATATTACAAAACAACAAAAGTGACAACCGAAACAGTTTTATCTGGTGCAGACACACAAAGACTGAAAACAACCACCCACAAACCCCAACAGAAAACAGGCTACCCAAATATGGTTCCCAATCAGAGACAATGACTAACACCTGCCTCTGATTGAGAACCATATCAGGCCAAACAAGAAACCCCACATAGAAACAGAAAACATAGACTGCCCACCCAACTCACGCCCTGACCACAATAAAACAAAGAAAATACAAAAGAACTATGGTCAGAACGTGACAAGATCATTATGCATGTTTATTCCTTCCTCCCATTCCTCCTGCCAAACCACAGGTAGGTCTTTGTGAATATGAGCAAATCAGCCATTCTATGCAGTATTCTATTATACACTAGAAAGTGTGAAGTTAAATTCAATGTTTTGTATTGAGTAGAGGTGTGAATTTCAGTGACTGGTTCTTGGACAACGTTTAGAAAATGTGAACAAGCGTCCAGGGAACGGGACAAAAAAGGATGCTTGGCCACAGATTTTTTTTCCACCGTGGTATTTATATATATATACATATATATATATATGTTTTATTTTTTATTTAACCTTTAACTAGGCAAGTCAGTTAAGAACAAATTCTTATTTACAGTGACGGCCTACACTGCCCTACGGGACTCCCAATCACAGACAGTTGTGATACAGCGTGGATTCCAACCAGTGTGTCTGTAGTTAAGCTTCTAGCACTGAGATGTAGTGCCTTAGACCGCTGCGCCACTCAGGAGCCCGAGTGGCATTGTGATACTTGGTCTGGTATCTTATCGTTTGTAAAATGTTGGTATCGTGACGTGCCTACAGCTAAGGGGTGACCAACTCCATATTAATGGCCATGATTTTGGAATGAGATGTTTGACAAGCAGGTGTCCACACATTATGTAGTGCATCTCTATTCTAGGGAACCTATTAGATTGTATTGATTCAATACATTCTGGCTAATGGCTACTCCTGTTAATGCTGTGTTGTGTGTTGGCCTTTTGTAGTACCCATAATACATTTTTTTAACACATCCATTTATCAAAGAGACTACAAAAATATTTCGATTTTTCTCACTCCTACTTCAGCCAAAGCTAAGATTCTGTACTGTGCATAGTGTCTCTCTGTGTCCTCTTAGATTGTCTTCGTTAGAATGACATCTTAGAATGTCCTCTTAGAATGTCTCAGAATGACATTGAAAGGTTCTTGGCTGACAGGATGGTTACTGGCCTGGAAGGAAACTTCCTGGATTAATGTATCTCACTGTTGCGTAATGATGGAGATTTATTGTAAGGCATTCAAACATTTCAAGAACGCCCCAAATCCATTTCTCTCCAGCTCAAACCGTATGCTTCTCTAGTATTCATTCTGCTTATCAATAGGACATGCACAAAGTTTAATATAACTGACCATAAAGCGAATCCACCGAAAGACATTCAATAAAGTAGTGATCAGTATGAGAGCTCAGTAGGTCTTGGTATTGCAACTCAATACCTCGTCCCACCCAGTGTTTTTAACCCTGAACAGAAGGGCACAGGCCTGTGTTTGGGTCACAACAGTGCACCTGGACGCACCACACACGCTCTAACACGGGATCTCATCGTCCTATAGTGTGTTTTAGGTGACAACAAAAAGGAGGGGCTATTCCTCAAGGTAAAAGGAAAGAGAAAAGACTAGGTGTGTGAAGTCAGCAGGACGACCTGAGCTACACAGCAGACATCCCCAGACCCCTTGCCAAGACAGACCTCGTTCTCAGGTAAGAAGGGTTTTCACTGGCTTTCCCAGGCCCTGTTTTACAACCATCTGTGTTGTTATATGAGCTAGGTTGGTGTGTTCCCTATGAAAGGCACTTGTCAGGTAGTAAATATATGGATAGGTATCCTTGACCTTGAGTGAAGACATGCTGATCAGCATGGTGACCTTCACTTCTATTAGTCTGCAACAGGGAAAATGGCATTCTGGGCATATTGGAATATAATATTAGAATAAGATGGGAAATTTTCTGTTTCCCTCTATAAATTCAAATGTATGTGTTATGTTTCAGTATATGAATGCTCCAAAAAATTGATAAATAACTATTTGTAGTTCACAATGTCACCCATAATGTATCTGATGTGAACTATACACATACTATTATTTAAATTTAGGATTCATTCCCAACATCGTGAGTTGGAGTTGGGGTATTAGAAAAGTAGAAAACTCATTCTAAAAACTCTGGTAGGAGAAGTTGGATTACTAGATTTGACTCGGTCTTCAAATGGTGGAATTGTCCATTGTTAAACAAACTCGTTTTTACCAGAATGAAGGAGATGGGTGTCTTATTTCTATATTTCCAAAACATTGCAGTGTAAACCCCAGTGAGTGACCAAGGTCGAGCCAAGGGGGTCCTGAGGCCTGTGGCGTCCACCCCACATTTCCTCCCTCTGATGTTTTCTTTCCAAACACCCGCAATGCCCTCCTGCTGCGTCTCGGTGTCTGTCTCGCACCACAAGGACATTTTACCCCTTCATCCTCACTGTGTTTGGGAACAAGGATGGGACTGTGCAGGAGGGCAACATAGACACAATGGTTTTAATGATATTAGTTCATTATTGATCATACGAGTATAATCAAACAGTATAATCCCTCTTCAGCTAGAAATAACAAGGGTTCATTCAAGATGGTGTTAAATTCTAGGAATGGCCACAATGGTTACTGGTATGTCAAATCAAATCAAATATTATTTGTCAAATGAGCCGAATACAACAGTGAAATGCTTACTTACAAGTCTCTAACCAACAATGCAGTTTTAAGAAACTGTTTTATTAAAGTGACTATTGGCCCAATAATAACAGAGAGGAGCAGCAGTGTAAAGCAAGGGGGCAATGCAAATAGTTTGGGTAGCCATTTGATTAGATGGTCAGGAGTCTTATGGCCTGTGGGTAGAAGCTGTTTAGAAGCCTCTTGGACCTAGACTTGTGAGATGTTATGCTGTTATAACAGATGCCTTTTCTCCTTTTGCTCCCAGTCAGGTTGTGTACAAGATGAGCCAATTCTCAGTTCTGGTTATGCTGGCAGGTAAATCAGACATTTTCACGATAAAGATGTATGGGGTAATGCAACAGATGAATTCGTCAAAATAACTAAATATTATTAAAGATTTTATGGACATTAGTATGGAAAGCTACAGTAGGCACTACAAATCAGTGAAACAACTGTCAAGTTCTGCTTAGCCTTAGAAGGATTGTTTTATTGCACTTGACATTGACCTTTTGTGTCCTTCCAAGAAATGACGGTTGACCTTGACATGATCAAAACTACATTTTTTTTTTAAATTTTACCTTTATTTAACCAGGCAAGTCAGTTAAGAACAAATTCTTATTTTCAATGACGGCCTGGGAACAGTGGGTTAACTGCCTGTTCAGGGGCAGAACGACAGATTTGTACCTTGTCAGCTCGGGGGTTTGAACTCGCAACCTTCCGGTTACTAGCCCAACGCTCTAGCCACTAGGCTACTCTGCCGCCCCATATTAACATAGATCCATCCACCAAATGCCAAATGTTTAAAAAAATGTTTTCTTTTTCTCTCCTAGTTCTCTGTGCATTCTTCGTGGAAATTGAAGCAAGTAAGAAAAATGTGATTTAGTGTTGTCTCTAGTTGTCTGACGGGTTGATCAAAACTTGCCCTTTGTTAGACTCTGTTTTTCATGAGGTTTTGTTTTTATGTGACTGTAAATGAGAACTAACTATTTTCAGCAGATTTGATCACTGCCACTTAAACCAGTCACACACTGTGCAGCCAGTCAGAGCAGCATGTGTTTTATTTGCTTGAGGTTCATTATCTGTTCTCCCTTTCTCTCCTCCCCCACTCTGCAGATCCATTTGTTTACAGTAAGTAGCTCATTCCACTACTCTCGTTCAAATGGAACTGATAAATCACCACCTCCAAACAAAATGAACATAGTGGTATGTAAGTGACCATATTCTTATTGGATATGAAATGACATCAGAAATATGCTTCTGTCATTGGATGAATCATTGCACCTGTGTGACCCTGAGCTGTTGAATGTTGACTTTCCCAGACTATGAGAGACTACGAATTGGAGGCCTGATCATTGCAGGCTTGCTTGTAGCAGGTGGATTGTTTGTCCTACTTAGTAAGTACACATAGTCCAATTACTAATACGTTCTTACATTATGAATGGAACTCAAGAGGATAGACCCAGACTCTGTCAGTGTTTGTAGTAACATCTCATAATTCTCTCTTCAGATCCCAAATGCACTAGAAAGAACAAGTAAGAGCCTATGTTCTATCCATATGTTTATAAACCCTTTACTAGGCCTACATAGATGCTTCACAACTCATTTATACTGTATAAGAAATGCCATTTCATATATTGTTACATTGTACTGTTGTACTGTGTGTGTATTTTTTTTTATCTTGTTCCAATCTCCATTTTTTATTTTCTTTCTCCAACAACTCAAGAAAATCTGAAGATGACACAAGTGAACTCTAAGCATCTCTGATGGAATCTGACTAACTGGTTGCTGTTGTTCTAATGATGAAGATTCGGGGGTGGGAATGGGGCAGGGCTCTGTCCATGACAATGTAATGACACCTGAATGGATGTGAAAGCGGATGGAGGGTGGACCACAATGCATCTATTTACTGTTTTGTTTCTTTATTGGCAAAAAGAAATGGGTTTATTTTAAGGTGTTTTACGGTGGTAGTGAGATGTATGAATGAACAACTGAAATACATTTCATTTAGCTATAGGCTCTAGGCATTATGGTCAAACAGAGTTGTATTGAGCTAAAACGATTAGCCTTCAATTGTTTGTGTAAATTCTTATTAATGAAAAGCCAAATAAATACCATGGAACACCATTGTTAGAAATAAACAACATGTTGTTTACTGTTTGTGTTCAGAGATGTGCACTGTGCATGCTCTCAAGATACAATATGTAACCAAAGCAGGTACTGTACACAACTATTTTGAATATATTGATGTGATAATGTTCGATTTGGTATCTGCCATATCACCGTTTTTATATAGGCTAATGATATAGGCTAATGATTTGTTATAGCAACAACAGGTCATTGAAAGCAACCAATGACAAACAAAGAATAAAATCCTCCTCCTATCCAACGCATGCAACTTCAATTTAAACTCAGCCTATTTTCAAGCTGAGCAAACCTGTTGAGCGTCAGTGAAAAAGGGTGTTGGCGTCTGTCTGATTTAAGAGTACGTTCGTCTATTGTGTGTCGCTACATGCCCGACATTTCCTGGTTTTCCCCCTACACACATCTCCATTTGGGTTTAACGCATGTCGGAGGTAAGTTTTCATTTTCTAACAATTAGAGTTCGAGTGAATGCTCAGCTGTAGTTTCATCAAAAGTATGTTAACCGTTATTTATTATATTCATTACATCATCCTTAAAGAAAACAATAGGCTAATCTTGTCTAAGTAATTTCTAAAATGTTTCATTTGCGCATATTTGACCAAGACAAACTTATCACTCTTTATTTTCCAGTAGTAGTAGCCTATCTATAGTAAGACCTTAAAATAACTTTAATTCCTTTATAGGCATATACTTTTCTTTATAGTCATATCATTATATTTCCTGATAAGAGTTTCTCAGATTTGGGGAAACGTTGAGTAGCCTAACTAAAATACTCCAAAGTGTACAATCTTTATTAGGCTATTAATTGTGTTTATAGAACAAAGATCGAACTTGCATGTAATGTGCTTTCAGTTTGTAGCCTATAGTATAGGCCTATGCGAGACAGACAGAACAAGCGCATATGAGCCAGAGCCATGTCCAAGTATTATAAATACTGTTTCTTCGTCACGCAGACGTATTTGTAAAAACCTGCTTTTATGAATTCAGTTCGTTACTCACGCTGTTCTATAACAGTGGTCTGTATGTTGTTTGTAATATCCTAACAACAACCTATAGACCTAAAGCAACTTTTCGGCCATCGGCAACTTTTCTTCCCCTTTCTATTCTGTTTAGCTCTGGTGTCCAGACAGTTTTATAAAAGAGGGAGGACCCAGTTAAATCCGCTGAGATTCAGTAATTTTATCTGGCATTACGCTCATGGAAAACAACATAACATGTGGTCCTTCCTTTATTGTATTCAATACATTTTTCTAGAGCCAGATTGTTAATGTCTGTTGTGCTCATCATCCAGCTGTGGTCCAGCTGTGCTTTGATGGGTGGAGGGGTGGTCAGGCCTAATGATGGGATAATAAGTTTACATATCCTCTCCCATTAGCCTATTGATTTTTTTTTTACTAGATCAGAATAATTAATATTTTGTTAAATTAATGTTGCAAGATGATAAGTTTGGGACTGGTAGACTAGTTGGTGTGCTGGCCTTCTGTAATGGAAAATGCATCAGTGCACATGCCGTGGTGTGTGGGGAATTACATTTGAATTACCATTTCTATTCAACATCTTGGTGGTACCCTTCACACGCTATTGTGCTAACCCAAACCGTAGGCTTGCAGGCTTGGATATTTTATTTTCACATTGTCCTTTTCAGCATGGCTCCTGCAACTATGGTGATGCGTAACCAGGCCAACACAGTACAGCAGTTATGTTCTGTTCACTAGTGTGACATTTGTAGGCTAATAGACATTTTGAAATGGTATGGATGATTGATCAGTAGACAGACATGTCATTATGAAATTGCTGTTCTATTTCAAGTCTGATACAAAAACTGCATGTCCCAAGTCTCCTGTATGCTATGCTTATGGATCTGTGATAACAGGGATCTGGGATTCTGGTACAGTGCAAACAGCTCAGCTGATAAGCCTGATAGAGCTGTTATCCTGGACTGATCTTTATTCACTGTGGTTTCTCCAGCACAGTGCTGTTGCTAAGGTGATTGATACTGACAGACGGACATATAACTGACATATACATCTTATCGCACACTGAAGGCTAAATGTATTCTACCGCCTTCAGTGGGTCGCCTACTGCCGGCTCTAATCATATACAATGTTTGTCTAGACCTTAAATATGGACGAGCAGCGTTCAAAAGTCAGGCCCTTCGAGAGACTGCCTCATTAAAAATGAGAGATTCAGTGTGATTACAGAGTTTGACTCCCATTTATTCTGTGAGACATTACAAATCACAAGAGAAGATAGGCAAGCCATGGTTCTATATTTCCTCAGTTTAAGGCTCATTTGACTCAGATTCAGATAATTAGGGTTCATCACACATTCACCATAGCAACAACATCACTCTTTACTTCAGATATATGACTAGCTTATTTCAAGGCCTCCCTGCCTCAGAATGACAGCAAAGCAACACCAAAGTCTTTCCCTTGAAGAGAGGGCCGTATGACTACTTTAAACAGTGAAGCTGCTGTTGCTGCTATTGCTAACTTTGTGGCTGTGGGTAGGAGGGATGAGTCATGGCTCTAGTATGCCACGTCCCCCTCTCCATTGAGCAGCTAGAGGAACACATTGCCCTGCTTTGCTCCAGCAGCTACTCCTTCATCAAACACTAGCAACAAGGAAGTGGCTTCAATTAGAGGTCGGCCGATTATGATTTTTCAACGCTGATACCGATTATTGGAGGACCAACAAAAGCCGATACCGATTAATCGGCCCATTGTTATATATATATTTGTAATAATGACAATTACAACAATACTGAATGAACAATTAACACTTTTATTTTAACTTAATATAATACATCAATAAAATCGATTTAGTCTCAAATAAATAACAAATAAGAAATAATTAACATGAGTCTTCAATATTCCCAGGTAAGAAGTTTTAGGTTGTAGTTATTATAGGACGGTTTCTCTCTATACCATTTGTATTTCATATACCTTCTAATAGATACTTTAGTATTGCCAGCCTAATCTCGGGAGTTGATAGGCTTGAAGTCATAAACAGCACAATGCTTGAAGAATTGTGAAGAGCTGCTGGCAAACGCAGTAAAGTGCTGTTTGAATGAATGCTTACGAGCCTGCTGCTGCCTACCACCACTGAGTAAGACTGCTCTATCAAATCATAGATTTAATTATAATATAGTAACACACAGAAATAGAAGTCTTAGGTCATTAATATGGTAAAATCCGGAAACTATAATTTCGAAAACAAAACGTTTATTCTTTCAGTGAAGTACGGAACTGTTCCGTATTTTATCTAACGGGTGGCATCCATAAGTCTAAATATTCCTGTTACATTGCACAACCTTCAAATGTTATGTCATAATCACGTAAAATTCTGGCAAATTAGTTCGCAAGAGCCAAGCGGCCCAAACTGTTGCATATACCCTGACTCTGCGTGCAATGAATGCAAGAGAAGTGACACAATTTCCCTAGTTTAATATTACCTGCTAACATGAATTTATTTGAACTAAATATGCAGGTTTAAAAAAATATATACTTCTGTGTATTGATTTTAAGAAAGGCATTGATGTTTATGGTTAGGTACATTCGTGCAATGATTGTACTTTTTTCGCAAATGTGCTTTTGTTAAATAATCCCACATTTGGCGAAGTTGGCTGTCTTTGTTAGGAAGAAATGGTCTTCACACAGTTCTCAACGAGCCAGGCAACCCAAACTGCTGCATATACCCTGACTCTGCTTGCACAGAACGCAATAGAAGTGACACAATTTCCCTAGTTAAAAGAAATTCATGTTAGCAGGCAATATTATTATTTTTACTAGGCAAGTCAGTTAACAACAAATTCTTATTTAAAATTACAGCCTTCCCCGGCCAAACCCTACACCAGACGACGCTGGGCCAATTGTGCGCCACCCTATGGGACTCCCAATCACAGCCGGTTGTGATACAGCCTGGAATCGAACCAGGGTCTGTAATGATGCCCCTAGCAATGAGATGCAGTGACCTTAGACCGCTGCACCACTCGGGAGACCATATTGTGTGATATGGAAAGACACACTTACCTGTTCCGAAGCCTCATGGAACTCTTAGATTAGTCATATGGCAGTGGACACTGCTGTTACTCAAAACTTTACCCAACTGGCATTATGTCTCTCTGCCTCTCTGTAGTGGGGGCCGCAGACACTTGATCTCCAGCCCTCCTCATATTGGTAGGTAGAGTAAATAGAGGGAGAACAGAGTAATATAAGAGACTTTACAAACACTAAGAAAACCAAACCATTCTAGATTTGATCAATTTCACAAGTACCTTTACAAGTAACTTCACACAAGTAATTTCCCCCTTATGTGATTATTCTTACTCCTAATAAATGTAGTTAGTCCTAGGATGACCTTCTGAATCATTTGTTATTAAACCACACATTACAATTGGGAGAATCTCATTCTAAGGCTTCCAGTGATCTACCATTACAGTGACAACTACCACATGGTAATATGTTTACCTCATAAATGAATGGTTTTCAGGCATGGCCAGGAGCCTATGAGTAGCTGCGTCATTAACTCCTTTTACCCCTTTGAAGAAACATGACCACAGGCTCTTTGAAGCCCTCAGATAGGCTTCTGGGCTTCCTCCGAATTAACTGTGAATTCAGGGGTCTGCACTGTACCAATGTGACAGACTGGCCAGCATTCTGGAATATATCTCCTGGGATTCTTAATGATATTGCAGATGGAGGGATCTGGACCCGCTATAGAGGAATGGGTGAGTCGTGACTGACTGAGATGGCTGATGGAATGACAGGGAGTTAGGAAAAGAGAAAGGAAGTGGATGTGAATAAGGGAGTAAGCACAGATGTGAATGGTACTGGTGTGGGTGTGTACTCATCGTAAGTTTAGGCAAGACCCTATTGTCAATGAGCAGGTTTGTGAGTTAAGTTGGATAAAATGTAGGATCTGATCATAAAGGTGGAAATTATGAAAAAAGTATTGAGTGAATTAATAAATGAATGAGTAGGCGCGGAAGAGGGCAGTGCAAGGCGAAGAGAGAGGGGTGAACCGAGTCGTACTGTTACAACACAAACGGCCGATTCTTCCTTTGCTTCAGGCATTCAGTGGCAGGGAGGCCAGCGTGACCCATGTTAGAACACTAATCCCATTATGACCAGGCCTGGTCTCCAGCGTGAATCTGCCTGGTGGGGAACTGAGGGGATGGCTAAGCACGATCCGCAGCGCTGCCTAGCACTGTCTTGAACAGACAACCAACAACCCTAAACATTGATACATGAATGTCACAAGATCGGCCACACCTCCACCTTTTGCTAACATTTACTCTGCAATATGATTCCCAACTTGAATAAGCGGAAAGAAAGAACCCCGGGAGAGTCTACCTCTCTCTCCCTGAATTGGATCGTAAACCATCCACGGCTGACTTTTGGAGGGCTTCCTGCTTGTTGCGTTCTCTCTCCTTCGCCAACATTGCTAGGTAGAGGGAGGGTGCGCTCGAAAATAAACCAGGGAGGTTTTTTTCCTCTGGTCACTGCCAAATGCCAAATAGTAGTATACACTGCTATAAGATGGAGGGAGGCGCTCTGTTTTAACTGTGTGTTGTTGTAAAAGCTGTGGTGTTGTTATGGGAGCTGTAGTGTTGTTGTAGAAGCTGTAGTGTACTTGTAGAAGCTGTAGTGTTGTTATGGGAGCTGTAGTGTTGTTGTAGAAGCTGTGGTGTTGTTATAGGATCTGTAGTATTGTTGTAGAAGCTGTGGTGTTGTTATGGGAGCTGTAGTGTTGTTGTAGAAGCTGTGGTGTTGTTATAGGATCTGTAGTGTTGTTGTAGAAGCTCTGGTGTTGTTGTAGAAGCTGTAGTGTTGTTGTAAAAGCTGTGGTGTTGTTATGGGAGCTGTAGTGTTGTTGTAGAAGCTGTGGTGTTGTTATAGGATCTGTAGTGTTGTTGTAGAAGCTGTGGTGTTGTTATGGGAGCTGTAGTGTTGTTGTAGAAGCTGTAGTGTTGTTATGGGAGCTGTAGTGTTGTTGTAGAAGCTGTAGTGTTGTTATAGAAGTTGTACTGTTATTATAGGAGCTGTAGTGTTGTTATAGGAGCTGTAGTGTTGTTATAGAAGCTGTAGTGTTGTCATAGGATAGGTAGTGTTGTTATAGGAGCTGTAGTGTTGTTATCGGAGCTGTAGTTTTGTTATAGGAGCTGTAGTGTTGTTATAGAAGCTGTAGTGTTGTTATAGGATAGGTAGTGTTATAGGAGCTGTAGTATTGTTATAGGAGCTGTAGTGTTGTTATAGAAGCTGTAGTGTTGTTATAGGATAGGTAGTGTTATAGGACCTGTAGTATTGTTATAGGAGCTGTAGGGTTGTTATAGAAGCTGTAGTGTTGTTATAGGATAGTTAGTGTTATAGGAGCTGTAGTATTGTTATAGGAGCTGTAGTGTTGTTATAGAAGCTGTAGTGTTGTTATAGGATAGGTAGTGTTATAGGAGCTGTAGTATTGTTATAGGAGCTGTAGTGTTGTTATCGGAGCTGTAGTTTTGTTATAGGAGCTGTAGTGTTGTTATCGGAGCTGTAGTTTTGTTATATGAGCTGTAGTGTCATTATAGAAGCTGTAGTGTTGTTATAGAATAGGTGTTGTTGTTATAGGAGCTGTGGTATTGTTATCGGAGCTGTAGTTTTGTTATAGGAGCTGCCCTTACAAAAATGTACCATGGTAATACAATGAAAAATGTAGTACCGTAGTCGTTTTTTCATTATACTACCAAGGCAGGAAAATACCAAGTGTCCAAAAACATAGTAATTTATGGTACTCACATAATGTAACATTTACTACTCGCTATGCAATGGCAAAGTGTAGACCTATTACACTCTTAAACCCCTTTTAGCTCATAGTGAAAAACCACAACACACATGGTCTAGTAGTGTAGTGTACCCTCTTAAACCCTGGAACCTGGATATAGTGGATATAGTGAGAAGAGTAATGGGAGTCTGACTCCTTGAAGATTGTATCTGGTGCTTGTCCAGTATGTGGCTGGTGGCGTACAACACATGACGGAAACTAAATGTAGCCTTACCATGAGCAGAAACCAAAGGGGAGCGTAAGACAGTTGTGACATTTAGCTACCAAATCTCCTCGAGACTCCATTCCTGTCCAAATCAGTAGCCAGCCCTTTCAGAAACATGTTAGGCAGAGTATGATCGGAGAAGGCCAAACCCCTGGAGCTCTGCTCTGCTGGGTTGTTGCTAGTGTGTGGTTGCTGATGGGTGAGGTGATATCCTCTCTCTGTCTTTTATCCATAAGGTGTGATGGAAAATCACTGGGATCTAGTTACTTTCTGTTTTGGCGCTGGAGTCATGCTCAATGATCCAGCATTTTCTCCCATGTGGATTTTCTACTCCTTTATGGCATTTGACAGTTATATGATTATAAAGACATTATATCCCAAAATATATATTGAACAAGGAAAAGCTGAAACATAATTGGGTTTGAAGGTTTGGCATGAGATGAAGCAAAGCACTCTGGATAACATTCAAGATCACATGGGTTATGCTGCTCAGAAGCCATTTTGTACAAATCTAAATCAGATATGGGACTCCAGGGAAAGCTAAACTTTGTGTCAGGTCTCTGTTGACATTGGAACTGGTGTGCGCCAGTTTTGGGCACTATTTGAGCTGCCATTAGCTTCCCAGGTTTGAAAGGGTCTAATCAAATCAAATAGGTAGTGGGACAGGGGTAATTTAATTCTAACAAGTGGAGCCTTGATCAGACAATCAAGCGAGTACATTTTTTTTCATTTTGTGTAGCAGAGCTCTTGCTTATGTGGGTGTGAAAAGGGCAGGGAGGATGAGTGCCAATTTGCTAGGGTGCACTACAGTCATAATGCTCAGCTACTTTATCATATAAAGTCAGTGTAATATTATAATATGATCATATTGTAATGCAATTGTTTATGTTCTGTCTTCCCCAGGTGAAAGAGAGTTTGAAGATGGCGAATATCTCTGCTTTGCTTTTATTGACATGTGAGTGGCAGGTCTTAAAGACCAATCATACACAGCTATTAATACCACTTCCTGCTTAGGTATCCTCAAAGCTACCATCTCTGTTCATCTAGTTTTGCCCAGTCTTCACTCACAACTCTGGCTCAGTATTCAGCACAGTAGATACTACTATATGTTTTGAGTGAGAGAGAGAATATGTTTTTGTAATTTTATGAAATACATATGGTTATGGATATGAATAGTATACCAATCTAGAACTAAATAGAGAAAGGATAGATTCATTGACCTTCTCCAGTGCTATTCAAGGTGAAAGCAGTTGAGAGACCACTAGAGAGTGCACTTGTCACAGAGATGGAAAGCTGACTTGTTTGGGACATTTTTGGGATGCCATGTTGTCAATGCATTATGCTGTGTGCTTACCATTGTGTCTCTTCTGTTAGCAGTTGCGTCCCTTGTGTTCGCAGAGGAGCAGAAAGAAAGTATGTAACTGACAATTGTTTATCATAATAGCGTTCCATAGTTTTATTACTCTAAATCTTTTGACATGCAATAATATGGTCTCCAGATAAATCATTGATTCACAAATTAAAGTAGGCCATTCGCTATTTGCCCATTTGAGGTTGGGTGCGTTCCAGTTGTTTGTATTATTTTCGAAGGTGTCTAGATGCTGTATAAACTGACCTTTGTCATATTTTTGTCCCTACAGTGGAGGTGGAGGATCCATTTACCTTTGGTGAGCAGAGAGATACATCTTTTAGAACACTCAACAACTCTCAACATTCCTGGCGTACTGTGTATGATTAATGCTTTTTCCCTTTCACTCTCTCTCCCATTCTTCTCTCTCCTGCTCTCTCTCACCTGCACTCTCTCTCTCCCATTCTTCTCTCTCCTGCTCTCTCTCTCTCTCCTGCACTCTCTCTCTCCCATTCTTCTCTCTCCTGCACTCTCTCACCTGCACTCTCTCCTGCTCTCTCTCTCTCTGTTCAGATTATCACAGGCTACGTGTTGGGGGTTGATCCTGGCAGCAGTTCTGTGTCTGATTGGCATCACCATCCTCTTCAGTAAGACTCCATCACATAAACACACACACATACTCACACACAGTGACGCAGTCAGAGCATGTATTTACACATGCTCACATTAACATTGTACACAGATTGACTTGTGACCATTTCTTCTTATAACAGGCGGACACTGCAGATGCAAGTTCAACCAGGACAAAAGGTAAATGATCTATCATATCAGTGCATGCTCAGTTCAGTCCAGATCAGGGCACACACTTTGTGTAAAACTGTACGTTCAGGTAGGTGTATGTGTGTGTGTTATGTAGCTAGGTGTCGTAATGTATAATGGAATGTAGTGTGAGTTGACACGCTGGTTCTCTCTCTGCAGGAGGAGGTCAGGAAGCAACGCTGCCCAGCCACTCAACGACCAAGGTCTGTTCCCCTGACCTCTCAACCCCCTTTCTGATTGGCCCACACTGTACACTGGATGATTCCTAGCCACCTGGATGCATTGTCTTTGCTAGGAATATAATTAACATATATAACTGACTGGCATGTTTGAGTGATCATTACAAAATATCCTCTTCAGAAAAAAATAATTAGAAATCTGCTGCCATGTTGGAGCAACGGGTGGGTTTGGGCGTTATCTTGTTATTACGCTCTCCATCTGTTTCAGTGTTAGTTGCCTATTGCCAGGCCTTGGCATAGATAACACTGTCAGCAGGCATTGGCTGTGCTGTATGCCAGTCCTGCTATCACACAGGTGGCACAGAGACCCAAACACTGGCTGACTGATTCTTTCCACCATGACTCACTAACTCCCTCCATGCCACCTCTGTCTCAGTGTTCATTTTGGCGCTCTTTTTTTAGATTTAATCTAGTCTTAGTCCTTTTAGCTAAAATATAACTAAGTCGCAATTTTGTGATTTGAATAAGGATTTAGTCTTGTTATTGTCAAAATTATGAAAACAGTGGCCAATTTGAGTCTAAATGCCTTTTCATCACATCACATTTATATTGCCTCATTAACCTATGTTAAACATAAATCACTGACTTCCATGTGCACAAGCTTGTCCTATCTTTCTGCATAGCATCCTATTCTCTTCCCAACAGCAGAAAAATTACAAACATGCAAAGCTGTCACCAAGGCAAAGTGTGGCTACTTT
The DNA here is from genome assembly GCF_036934945.1 of Oncorhynchus masou masou. Classification (NCBI taxonomy): domain Eukaryota; kingdom Metazoa; phylum Chordata; class Actinopteri; order Salmoniformes; family Salmonidae; genus Oncorhynchus; species Oncorhynchus masou. Next base: position 72,835,921 of record NC_088240.1, read on the forward strand.
GAAGAATCTCAAATATAAATATATTTTGATTTGTTTAACACTTTTTTGGTTACTACATGATTCCATATGTGTTATTTCATCGTTTTGATGTCTTCATTATTATTCTACAATGTAGAAAATAGTCAAAAATAAAGGAAAACCCTTGAATGCATAGGTGTGTCCAAACTTTTGACTGGTACTGCATATAAGAATATATAATAATTATTTGGCCATGTAAATTCCTAATTCAGTCTACATAGATATTACACATTACATACAAAACAAACAGACACATACAAGCTCAGCGAGAGAGAGGTCGAGAGAGAGAGGTAGCAAGAGATAGAGAGTAGCACATTCACCAGATGGTGCTGCACGGTATTGACAAAATAGTATTGGTTGCACCTTCATCACTCAGTCACGTCATTGCCATTGTTATCAGTGTTCCACAGATGCCGCAGCTACATTGGTGTCCAAAAGTAGAACTGGGGCTAATGACTTTGAACGGGAGCTAATGACTGTTTTGTCTGGTGATGTAGTCGAGACACTAAACCTCGAGTCCCCTGTGCTCACTTCCGAGTCCAAGTCTAAGTCACCAATGGTCGAGTCACAAATCCCTATGGCTGAAGTCCTAGTCCCAGTGCTCGAGGCCTTGTCCAAGTGTTCAAGTGAGTCCCTGGGTCCACATTAACTCAAAATTAAGTAATTTACCCAATCAAATATAGTGTAGTGGCAAGAGGAATTTAGTCAATAAATTGTTTTCTATCCCTTTACCTTTTTTTCTGTGCCACCAAATGTCTGCATATATGCTAATTGTAATGTTACCAGTGCCACGTTCAGTTGCAAAATGTTCTCGGACGTTGCAGATAGAACTTCCATGAATACAGCCGACATTATTCCTTATTCAACATGTCAGAAGCATGTTGGCTCTACATAGCATATTTCTATCTGACCATTCCAAAATGTTGCATCCTGCTGAATGCGCACCAGATTGTCCATCAATGCATGACAGAAAGAAAAAAACGTAGCTCTGGGATTATGGGTCATATCTTTTGAATGATAAGGGCTAGAATCAAGCCGTTTCTCTTGAGGAAAAGAGGGAGATTTGGCTTCGTTGGTTACAGAACCTGGCTATGAAATGCAGTGGGGAAAGTGGGAGGGTTGAGCGAGACTACAAATTCAAAGACAGCCTACTTTTCTATACTCAAGGGATAGAAAAACCTAGCTAGACTGTTGTTTTACTATTAAATTAAATTCTGCTATTGTTTTTAATTTTGTAAAGCAGCTTGTGTTTCTTACCAGGCAAAGGGTAGCTAACTAGAAGTGGTGGTGACTGGCTAGCTATGGGGAAGCAAGAAAGTTGCCTGTAGGGTTGAGCGGTATCCAGATTTTCATATCGTCAAACCGTCCTTCTCTCATCCCGGGATTTACAGTATTACTGGCTTAGTAAACAAGGGTCCATTAAAAGGCAACAACAACAAAAAATTCACAAGTAAAAGTAATTTCCATGGAGGCTGATATGCTAAATATGCTAATGAGTGCAAGCAAAAATAAAGAAAAGTTGCAAAGACATGCAATCCAGTTCATAAAATTATACCTATATAGGTAGTAGCTACCGAATGTCCTTTTTGGTGAGTTTACAAGAAAATGTCAACGAGAGAAATTGTGCAAATTAATTCAGTTTTGCCGCTTGCTCTAGAGCAGTATGTGTACACACTGTGTGTGTGGAGTCGTTAGGGCAACAGCCTGTCTGCCTGCTCTGCTCGGGACAAGGGCAGAGGAGCAGACTGAGGCTGCCGAGAACAGAGAGGAGAACACATGCTAGGAAATCAAGATAGCAGTGACAGCTGTATAGATAACTCATCCTAAGCACTTTGACTTCTCAAACACAGTAGAAAGCTAGGACTATATGATGCCCCGTCTCCTTGTTAATCCAGCCAGTTACTTAGCTAACTAGCAAGTTAAACCAAATACACAGCTGGACTCACCTGCTCCCACTTTCTCCCGTTGTGCTATTTACAAACAAACATGTGACTGGCTCAACCGTTCTGGTGGAGTACAGTAAGCTTCATAATGTAAAATAATATGAAGAACTAAAATGAAGAACGCAATCTGCTTTATCTCCTAATGTATTGCACAAGTTGACTGCAGGTATTTTCTTAAAAAATTAGCTACAAATATTACAATTCATTGAAAAACTTGTATAGGGGGAGCTGGAGCGGAGCTTGTCTGCCTATCTGCCCACACTCATCGCTTGCTCCCCTGTAGCTCACCAGCTGATGTAGGCTGGGTGAGGCACATCCTTCCCACTGCTGAACTGCACTGCACATCTGTGCTGCTAATATTAATTGTGCTTATCATCAAAAAGCTTTCAATCTGTCCAAAAACTCTTGTCCAGTCCAGAACTATAGCCATGGCTGTCACTGTTTTGCCTGTGATCTGGGGACATGGAGGACATGATCATTATGGCTGCCCAACGGAGAGCTGTATGTCTGTGTTATCTCACATGGCTTGGTAATGAATGCCTTTTAATGATTCCAGATATGAAGTAATCTTTCTTTCTGTCCACAGCTCGGGCCAGTGAGTGCTAGGAACCAAATGCCCACCTGGCAGCAGGTCAAATCGACTTCCTGGTTCAAGAGATAATCAAGAGATAAAAATTGATGGGTGGAGTTGGCCTGTTTTTTGTCTGATGGAGGTTGTTTTTTGGAGATCAGAGGTGTGCTGCTTTTACCTGTGTTGCTGTTCTCCCTTCTGCCCATTACTCCTGTTTCTGCTCTGCCCAATATTTACACTGTAACTCGCCACCAACAAGCCCACACAGACAGACAAAGCAGGACACGATTTTTCCCCCATGTTCTTTGTATTTAAACAAATAACCAAAAGATGCTGTGTGTCGATTCACTTATTTCATTGCAATGTTTTTCACCTTTAGTGACTCCAACTGTATGTGGAAATGATGTGGTAGATTTGACTGTTGGTGTGTGTTTTGAATTGCCATACTGTCTCCTAATAATCTTTCATGCATATACTTTACTGTAAAATAGGTACCGGTAGCCATAAACTATTATAATGTCAATAACTATTCACACACCTTTAACTTGATTATTCCTATATTAACTTTTTAGTTGAATGTAGAAAAGTGCACTGGTCTATGCAGTAGAATATGTTGTATGATAAATGCAATGTTTTTGAATAATACAGAATGTTAAAATGATTTCAATAAGCGGATGATATAGTCTTGTTTGAGAGTGTTTGCCACCAAAACAAAATGCATGTTATTTTAGTTTGCTAGATACCACTCAAACAATTACAGTCCCTGAAGAGGGTTTTCTCCCCAATTGGCTTTTAATGAGTCACGTCTAAATTGAGATGTCTCTTGCCAAATGAATAGATGGTGTCTATGTTTGTAATTCAAATTAAAAGTTACCTTCTATGACTGTGTCCAATGTTACATTACATTATACTAATAGATGCTGGATCTCAAAAATAAAACAAGTCTCTGATAGGCTCCTCAAATGTAAATACTGCAAATACTTTTCTTTTTTTGATGTAAGGCCCATGTCCTGAGTGGTTCAAAGCTACTTATACATCGCCATCTACTGGATTGCATGAGACACTGCAAAAAGTCTGGTACAGTGTTTCTCAAACCCATAAAAGCATTTTTTGGAACAGTATTTTTCACAAGATACTAAACTCTGTGACCTTTGAATAACAGTAAATGCATTTTTTAAATGTAGTTGCCTTCTCAAAACATTAATACATTCATCAAAACTACACTGACTGTATAAAACATTAGGAATACCCGCTCTTTCCGGCCGGCAGGTATCCTAGTGGTTAGGTCGTTGGACTAGTTACTGAAATGTCGCAAATTCAAATCCCCGAGCTGGCAAAGTAAACATATGTAATTCTGCCCCTGAACAAGGAAGTTAACACACTGTTCCTAGACTGTCATTGTAAATAAGAATTTGTTCTTAACTGACTTGCCTAGTTAAATGAAGGTTCAAATTAAATAAAACATTTCCATGAAATAGACTGACCAATTGAAAGCTATGATCCCTTATTGATGTCACTTGTTAAATCCATTTCAATCAGGGGAGGAGACAGGTTAAATGAGAATTTGAAATCCTTGAGACATGGATTGTGTATGTGTGCCATTCAGAGGGTGAATGAGCCAGACATAATATGCAAGTGCCTTTGATTGGGGTATGGTAGTAGGTGCCAGGCGTGAATCAAGAATGATCCACCACCCAAAGGACACCCAGACAACTTGACACAACTGTGGGAAGCATTGGAGTCAACATGGGCCAGCATACTTGTGGAATGCTTTCTACACCTTTTAGAGTCCACGCTATGACGAATTGAGGCTGTTCTGAGGGCAAAAGGGAGTGGGGGGTGCAACTCAATATAAGGAAAGTATTCTTAATGTTTTGTACACTCAGTGTAGCTACATTGCTGTTTCAACACAGATTCCAAAATTGCTTGTATGCGATTGAGAAAAACTATAAGATCATCTGGACTGCACATGGAAGCAGTCCTTTACAATATGAGCCATACGGTCTATGGTTTGAACACCAGCTTATATCATTATTTTAAAAGTGAAGGTGTGTCAAGGTATAAAATATACTCTAGCATAATTAAGAATGTCCTTGCCAGTTTCCGAGCTACAGTCCGAATCCACTTTCATCATGCAACAAACAAAACTCTACCCACAGGCATTCTACCTTGAATAGAGTATGGGTTACAGTGTATTCAAAAGTGGTCATGGCAGGTCATGTGTTGCCATGGTAACTGAGATATGAGAGTCAGATGATAGGTGCTGTGGAAACAAAGTTGTTGAGAGTGTATCATTGTATGATACAACCAGAAGGTCACAGAGGGTTTGTGAGTTAGACAAGAAGAAACAAGCTGAAGAAGAGCATTAGACCTACAAAGTTTTGAGCAAAACTAGTTTATCCAGACCCATATTGAGCATACTCCTGGACTGAATACGCACTTTGGAAACTCAGTTGACCATGCTGTTTAGTCCAGAAGTAGACTTAATTTATTTGTGTTTCCAATGCTCAATTCCATTTCTTCCAACACTGTGACAAGAGTGAGTCAATACAGTCACATACACTATATATACAAAAGTATATGGACACCCCTTTAAATTAGTGGATTCGGTTATTTTAGCCACACCCGTTGCTGACAGGTGTGTAAAATCAAGCACACCGCCATGCAATCTCCATAGACAAACATTGACAGCAGAATGGCCTTACTGAAGAGCTCAGTGACTTTCAGCCCCGGTCAACTGTAAGTGCTGTTATTGTGAAGTGGAAATGTCTAGGAGAAACAATGGCTCAGCTGCGAAGTGGTAGGCCACAGGAGCTCACAGAACGGGTCTGGTGAGTGCTGAAAATGTCCTTGGTTGCAACACTCAGTACCGAGTTCCAAACTGCCTCTGGAAGCAACGTCTGTGCAAGAACTGTGCGCCGGGAACTTCATGAAATGTGTTTCCATGGCCGAGCAGCCACACACAAGCCTAACATCGCCATGTACAATACCAAGCGTCGGCGGAGTGGTGTAAAGCTCGGAGCCATTGGACTCTGGAGCAGTGGAAACGGGTCCTCTGGAGTGATGAATCACGCTTCACCATCTGGCAGTCTAACGGACAAATCTGGGCTTGGCGGATGCCAGGAGAACGCTACCTGCCCCAATGCATAGTGCCAACTGTAAGGTTTGGTGGATTAGGAATCATGGTCTGGGGCTGTTTTTCATGATTTCGGCTAGGCCTCTTAGTTCCAGTGAAGGGAAATCTTAACGCTACAGCTTACAATGACATTTTAGACGATTCTGTGCATCCAACTTTATGGAAACAGTTTGGGGAAGGCCCTTTCCTGTTTCAGCATGACAATGGCCCTGTGCACAAAGAAATGGTAGGTTGGGCAGAGGGGGTACCAATTCCATGTTAATGCCCACGATTTTGGAATGAGATTTTTGACGATTAGGCGTCCACATACTTTTTTGGTCATGTAGTGTATTTCGGACTAATTATAATACGTTAGAGTGCTACTTCTCAAACTGTTTACAATAGAAACATCATTCAAACTTTAAAACGTTAAGCAGGGCCACACTTCAATAAAGCTAGATGGACACCTTAATCAAGCACACGGGTAAATATTCAGGTAAATTACCCTTTGTAGTTCTTCTTATGTCATCATGACAAACCAAATTAAGCAGATGACTTACCACCCAAGTCGTTATCTGATCCAGACTATCTGATCACGACTGCTTTCAACATCTTAATGCTGTAATTAACGTGTTAAACACAAGGCCTAAATGTGTCAATTTAATGTGGTCTGTCATGTTGACTATATTTTTTCAATCTTGAAAAAAGGCTAAGAGAATTATTAGAACCAGATATAAACCGTGTAGAAATGACAATAGTACCTTAGCCTGTTAACAATCACTGCAATTAAAGATAGACTGTCGGGGAGCATAGAAAATGCAAAACAAATACGATGGAAATATAACTTATTTTGATGACAAAACAAAAGCCACAGTTTTAGAAAGATATTGCAAAAACGATGGCCAAAGGAATTTTTCCCCTGTAACTTTTCATGAAACTGCAATGTGGCCCTCCGAACCGAGGTGAAGAACAACTATGGCCCCTGGGTAAAATGAGTTTGACACCCCTGCTTTAATTTATCAATAAGTCAATGGCTGGTAAATGATCTGACAAAAGTAGAAACAGTATCATGACAAAAACAAAGGTCATCATGATAAACAGCACAGTTTTTCTTCAGAAAAAGTACCCTATCTAGTCATTCTATTGTCATTATGACATATAACGCAGACAAACAGCTAAGTCATTATCTAATCAAGACTTTATCTGATCCCAACTAATTTCAGCATAATGCAAAAGAAATAGCAGCATGAGATAAACAAAACAGTCATTATGAGACACCAAACAGTTAGGCTACAGGGAGATGCATTTCCTCCAGAATGACTATGCGATCCCAATTTACAAGTGTCCCTACTAACACTTACTGTATGTATTTTAATGCCATAGACAGGTACAGTATGTGTGGTGTCATACAGTTGTAACATGCATTATCAACATGAAAGCATAATATGCTGCCCTTGAAATAACTGAATTTATGAAAATAATGTATTGCTGTATGTACTTGGCCAAGACTAGTGTATCACACTGTATTGGGAATATAGTTGCCTACAAAGCAGTAGGTATTGAAGGGTGCAGGTATGGATGAGGTCAGAGGCGTGGCCACGCCACAAGTGCCATTTGTCTGCAAGCCCATTTTGAGAGAGTGCTGGCATTGTTTTGCTGTGTGCCAGAGGGATATTAGTCCTCTATTCTCACCAAAACAACTGTTTGTTGGTATAATAGACACTGAATATTTCAGAGACATTCTTTTCACTTGGACCTTTACCCTTTTTCAGTTGGATTGTGACTTTGCATCCAGATTCCATTGGGATTTACTTTTAGTTGCATTTTTTAGAGTTCTTTCCTTTGGATTACACATCTTTCTATGGACTTGGATTTGGACTTCCATTCAAGGAAGAATCAACTGGAGGTTCTGGTAGGACTAAGGTTTTCTTATGGTTACTGTTGGCTCTGGCAGGTCTATTCATGTATTACTGATTATTGTATTATGCTTGTGTTGTTTATGTAGAAACCCATATTATTCCTATCAATACACAATTGTACTGAATAGGTTACCTAATCTTTATTTCTGACCAGGTTGTGTGGTTTATGCAAGTTTGTGACAGAAAATGGCAACCACGAAGGGACAGTGAGAGATATAATTTTCTGTGAGTTGATAGGATAATTGGGGTTTTAGGATTGCTTATCCATGGCTGCTTCTACAACTCTTGTTGATATCCATCATGAGAGGGAGGATTCTCCCCTTGAGCAGGCTTCTTTTAGATTTCACAGCTGGTCCCTTTGTGACTAAACAAGCGATCGTACAGTGACTTTAGATGCACTGAATGTGGGAGATTCTCAGGATGAAGAAGGGAGTACTGATGAACCACCTCTTGGCCATGACCATTCTGAGGTAGCCTCAGCCTCAGGCAACCGATCCACAATGATGACGAGGAAGATGATAAATACAATTGTTTGACTTCACGCTTAAATTTGACCTTTATTTAACTATGCAAGTCAGTTAAGAACAAATTCTTATTTTCAATGACAGCCTAGGAACAGTGGGTTAACTGCCTGTTCAGGGGCAGAACGACAGATTTGTACCCTGCCGCCCCAGGGTAGCCTGTGCAAAGAGATATTCAGGCATTCCATTACAATGCTGTAAGGCAAGATGTTCTCCGGTATTATATTGACCCTAAATGCCAACGCACAAAATGCCTTTGATGCTGCTATAACAGAAATCAGGCAGTCAATGGTTGATTGTTTGGCGTGGAGAGACAGACAGTTGGACAAAACTCAAGGACCTTAGTACGAAAGTGGCAGCTCATTGTGTGATGAAGCTACGTCTGTCCATTTCTCAGTGTCTGGGACAAGGAGAGATGCCAGGTCTGCAGCAAGAAGAGATGCTGAGTTTTTCCAGAGAAGAGACACGGTGTGGCCGATGACAGGAAGGGAGCCTACTGTGGCAACGGAGAATAGATCTGGAGGCCCACGCCGGGAAGAGAGTGGCGTTGCTGTTCACAGATACAAACTACCAGTGAAGGTCAAGTTTCCCAACTTTGGAGGACGGGAGGATGATGAAGATCCTTTGATCTATCTAGAGAAATATGAAGAATTTCTGGCTCTTCATCCTTTAACACATGAAGGGTTGTTGGTAACTATGAATACTCTTCTACGGGGCACATCCAAAGACTGGTGGCATATAATTGGTATCATTGGAAAGAAAACACTTTGAAGTTTGTAGAAATGTTAAAATAATGTAGGAGAATATAACACAATAGATATGGTAGGAGAAAATCCAAATAAAAACCTACCAGAATGTTTTTCTGAGAGTGACCATCCTCTTAAAAATGCAAGAGAAAGATCATATTGAAAATTAGCTCCCTGGATGTAATTCATATGGCTTTCACAGGGTGTCAGCAGTCTATGTTCAAGGTTTCAGGCTTGTAACTTCAAAAACTAATAAGAAATATCAGTTTTAGTAGAAGGACATAGTCTTGAAAATTTGTGTTTGCGAGCACCATGAAGACATTACGCAACTGCTAAAATCGGTTTCCTATTGAACATACTTCTTTCCAAAAGAAATATTATAGCTTGATTACATTTGAGGGTATCTGAGGAGTAAATAGAAATGTATGTTTACTTGTTGAAACAAAGTTAGGGGTAGATTTCCGGATTCCTTTCTCTGCAAGTTGAACAAGTGGATTACTCAAATCGATGGCGCCTACTAAACTGACTTTAGGATTTTATCTAACAAAACAACACTACATGTTATAGCTGGGACCCTTTGGATGACAAATCAGAGGAAGATTTTCAAAAATGAAGTGAATATTTAATCGTTATATGTGAATGTATGAATGTAAATATTTCGATGTGGGGCGCCATCCTCAAACAATTGCATGGCATGTTTTCGCTGTAATAATTACTGTAAATCGGACAGTGTAGTTAGATTAACAAGAATTTAAGCTTTCAGCCGATATAAGATGCTTATATGTTTAAAATCCATAATATGTATGATTATTTATTTGAATTGTGCGCCCTCCAGTTTCACCGGAAGTTGTCCCACCCTTCTTCCCGGAGAGATGTTTATTCTTGTTTGCGTGATGCACTGAGAATCCACGTGGCGGTACCGACTCCGACAGTATATCCCAATAGAGCCATGTATCCGTGAAACAGAGTATGTTACAATCCCTGATGTCTCTCTGGAAAACAACCCTTGCCCTGATCTCGTCAACTTTGTTATCTAGGGACTGGACATTAGCAAGTAATATACTCGTAAGAGGTGGGTGATGTGCAAGCCTCCTAAGTCTGACTTAATCAATTTTAGAATAAGGCTGTAACTTAACAAAATCAGGGGTTCTGAATACTTTCCGAATGCACTGTATGGGTGGTCCTGGGAATCAACCCCATTATCCTGGCGTTGCAAGCGCCATGCTCTACCAACACGAGGACCAAAATGCTTCAAGCACCTGGTGGAAAGGTGCTATATAAATCCAATTCACTTGTTGTTGTTATTTTTAACTACCTGTTAGGGGATGTCAGGACTTTGTTGTTCCATGTTCTGATTGGGAGCTATTCCATGAGATGATGCACCTGACAATCTTAATCCTCTCCCTCTACTTCAGCTAGCCTAAACCATGCCCTTTTATTTATCTTTATTATAATAAGGTATAAAAACAAGTGAGCAAGTATACTTCAAAATGTGCTGGACTGGAATGCCACACCAATCCACAGTACAGTAGGGTGTGAACAAGCACACCAATGCTCCTGGGTCCTTTATTATAGCAGAAGGATAGAGTGAGTTGGTTTGTGAGACTTGGCATGTGAGTGATTATGGAATGAAAGTCTGCAAATGGCATTTTTCTCCCAAGTGCTTCAATTTGATCTGCACCTGTTTCAATGTGCTCTGAACATTAAGCACATTCTTTCTCTTTTCATATCGTTTATTGTTGGCAGCAGGATGCGCCTAAAGCTCACACAGACTTCTTGTATTGGTATATGACGCATGATTCAATCCCTGCTGTCTAACGTGTATTGGTCTTGTAAGTGCCTGTATACCCTTCAATACATTACACTAAAGGTGTAAGTTCCCAAGACTAGATAAAAGTCTTGAACTTGACTCAAATGTATCTGTTCTGACACAAACCTGTCTTCTCTTATTGGAGTGCCTGTGCAGAAAATGCACAGTATTGCATCCTGATGAGTAATGAGGGGACAAAGAAACGGGACAGGAAGCCAAGTAACACAAAAGCATTCAACACTTTGCCCTTGAACTGAAGGTAATATGTTTAAAGATTTCCAAATTATTTTACAATTGATTTGGTTGGTGATATTAGTTTGTCACACTTCTGTTTTTACTTTCATTTCCTCTGCAAATGAGTCCTTAACTTTCTATTCCTTTAGTTACATTTTCAGTCAGAACCTCAAACCGAACCATGTGACAGACCCAACTTTTGAATTGACCCACTTTAATTTCTTCCATTGTGTGGTCTTACAACCCACATGTTTTTAAGATTCTGTTTCTCTCAGTTATGTTTAGTGTCATGAGCCTGTTTCACAACTTCTTGCAAAAAATAGCAGGCTTTGTCTGTGTTGCTCCTGTTGTTATTGTTTGAATCCGGGAAAACGATCTGGATCCCAGTCAGAGGAACACCTGAGAAGAATGTTCCAAGGGTCAGAACATGTCACTACGTGTAAGGGTTTTCCTCTGGTGAAGGAGAAGCGGACCAAAATGCAGCGTGGTGGTTATTCATGTTCTTTAATAAAAGGAACTAGACATGAAATACGAACGAACGATCCTATCTGGTGCAGACACAGAGACAGGAACAATCACCCACAAACACACAGTGAAACCCAGGCTACCTAAATATGGTTCCCAATCAGAGACAATGACTAACACCTGCCTCTGATTGAGAACCATATCAGGCCAGACATAGAAATAGACAAACAAGACATCCAACATAGAATGCCCACTCAGATCACACCCTGACCAACCAAAACATAGAAACATACAAAGCACACTATGGTCAGGGTGTGACACTACGTGTGTTATCCTAGCAAAACACTCTGTAAAGGTCAGGGGAAATAAGATGGTAGTGCAGGTCTTTGTGGTTGAATCTGTGTTTGAAATTCACTGCTTGACTGAGAATTATCTGTAAGGTAATTCTGTATCTGTAAGGTAATGTCTGGGGTAAAGAGATGGGAGATGAGATAGTCAATTAAAAGTCATGTTCAACTCTTTTTGCACACAGTGAGTCCATGCAACTTATATCGTACCACAGTATGAGTCATAATACCCATAAAAGTTAGTGGTCAAACAGGAAAATGGTTCCAATCCTTTTTCCACAATACATGTTTTCCATAGGGGTTTTTAGAAACACCTAAAATAATGGCCGTGTTTCATGACGTTTTGTGGCATGACGTTTTGATAACCATGTAAATCTCTCTAGGACAAGGTGACTTTTATAAATATATTCGCCTGTGTTAACTAGATTACTTGTAGTTTTTCATGTTGTCTGTCTGTAATTGTTTTTGTAATGACTTGGTGCTGCCTATCTTGGCCAGGGCGTTCTTGAAAATGAGATTTTAATCTCAATGAGCCCTTCCTGGTTAAATAAAATAAAAAAAAATAAAAAACTAGAATCGAGGCAAATTAGCATTTTCAAATCTGAGAGTAAATAGAGCCGAATATATTGATAAAAGTCACCTTGTCCTAGAGAGTTTTACATGGTTATCAAAACATCATGTAAGCGTACATGAAACAATGCCCTTATTTTAAGTGTTTCTAAAATCCCCTTTGGGAAAAATGTATGGTAGAAAGACAATTGGAACCATTTCCCTGTTTGACTGCTTGGTTTTATGGGTATTATGACACCTCCACTGTGGGGCTCTATTATGTGACTTGTTAAGCAAATATTTACTGCTAAACTTATTTAGGCTAGCGTTTCACTTAATTAAAAAAAGTCTAAAAACATTATTCCGCTTTGACATGGGGTATTGTGTATGACAAAAAAATCTGCATTTAACCAATAGTCAGGTAAGGTAGAGGTGATATGATCCATGACTTGTGTCAGAACAGAAATTACACAATTATGTTATACTGTTATTGCATCAAATGGTTATTTTATGCAACAGAATAGTTTTTTTAGAACACTCACCTGAGATGTAACACTGACAGTGTATTTACGATGGATTGGTGATATTCCATTCCATGATTAGTGTCTGTGTGCCTGTATGTCGGTAACAGGGAGAACCAATCTCCAGTTTCTTTAAAGAAAGGATTTAGTATTCTAGGTTGCATTGGTCTTTTTTTTACAAGCAAGCAGTAAATGAACTAGAGACAGATATTTGGCACCATGTAAATCTTGATGTCTGTTGCATGAGAGCAAAATATACCATTTGTATACATTTTCTCTTAAAAGAAACACCAGTATTACGTTTAAAAGAGGAAAGGGGGGTACCTAGTCAGTTGTACAACTGAATGCATTCAACTGAAATGTGTCTCAATCAGAGAAGTGCGGGGGGCTGCATTGACGTCATCGGCGCCCGGGGTACAGTGAAGAACCACTTTGGGTTTTTTGGAGTACTTCATTTCTGTTTTAAAACACATTCGGAGCATTAAATCATTTACATTGGGTTTACATTTAAACAACCTCCAAAAACCAGATCTCAGCTTAGGTGCATTACTTTGTGATTTCATTACACAATCATGGTGTTTTGAGACCTTCTATGTTTACAGTGTAGCTGCTGCAGTGGTACATGTTTTATAGCTCAATGAAAAGTAGTATATAATTAACGGAGGACCACACTGGAAATAAGTGTTTTTCATCCTCTGGATTTTCTTGTTCTTAAATGTTTTTTTAAAACTGTACAATGTTTTTTTTTACCCAAAACAAAATCCATCAATTAGGTACGCACTGCTCTTTTTCTTCACTCTTGTCCAAATGCTCTATACATCATAGGTACTCCCACAACCACTCTCAGCATCAGCCCATGTGTATCAGTGGAGGAGGGAGGTACAAGATCAAAGTTTCGCACACACCTGGTGGAGCAGTGAATGGCTTGATGGCTGAACGACAGGAATAGGCCTACAGTATACTCTATAATATCAAAACTCAGCAAGAAAAGAAACATACCTTTGTAAAAATCCAAATAACTTCACAGATCTTCATTGTAAAGGCTTTAAACACTGTTACCCATGCTTGTTCAATGAACCATAAACAATTAATGAGCATGCACCTGTGAAACGGTCGTTAAGACACTAACAGCTTACAGACGGAAGGCAATTAAGGTCACAGTTATGAAAACTTAGGACACTAAACAGGCCTTTCTACTGACTCTGAAAAACACCAAAAGAAAGATGCCCAGGGTCCGTGCTCATCTGTGTGAACGTGCCTTAGGCATGCGGCAAGGAGGCATGTGGACTGCAGATGTGGCCTGGGCAATAAATTGCAATGTCCGTACTGTGAGACACCTAAGACAGCCCTACGGGGAGACAGGACGGACAGCTGATCGTCCTCGCAGTGGCAGACCACGTGTAGCAACACCTGCACAGGCTCGGTACATCCAAACATCACACCTGCAGGACAGGTACAGGATGGCAACAACAACTGCCCGAGTTACACCAGGAACACACTGACAAGTCACAGTTTTGTCTCACCAGGGGTGATCGTCGGATTCGCGTTTATCGTCGAAGGAATGAGCGTTACATCGAGCCCTGTACTCTGGAGTGGGATCGAGGTGGAGGGTCCGTCATGGTCTGGGGCGGTGTGTCACAGCACCATCAGACTGAGCTTGTTGTCATTGCAGGCAATCTTAACCCTGTGTGTTACAGGGAAGACATCCTCCTCCCTCATGTGGTACCCTTCCTGCAGGCTCACCCTGTCATGACCCTCCAGCATGACAATGCCAACAGCCATACTGCTCGTTCTGTGCGTGATTTCCTGCAAGACAGAAATGTCAGTGTTCTGCCATGGCCAGCGAAGAGCCCGGATCTCAATCCCATTGAGCACGTCTGGGACCTGTTGGATCGGAGGGTGAGGGCTAGGGCCATTCCCCCCAGAAATGTCTGGGAACTTGCAGGTGCCTTAATAGAAGAGTGGGGTAAAATCTCACAGCAAGAACTGGCAAATCTGGTGCAAACCAAGAGTAGGATTTGCACTGCAGTACTTAATGCAGCTGGTGGCCACACCAGATACTGTTACTTTTGATTTTGATCCCCCCTTTTTTCTGGGACACATTATTAAATTTCTGTTAGTAACATGTCTGTGGAACTTGTTCAGTTTATGTCTCAGTTGTTGAATCTTGTTTTGATCATACAAATATTTACCCATGTTAAGTTTGCTGAAAATAAACGTAGTTGCTGAGTTTAGTTAAAATTACAGGGAAAGGGCTTTGTTATCATTATGCAGATATATGGAGCAGGGAAAAGGTGGAGATAAAGGGTTGTATGTTTCTCTCTCTATTTCATTCTTCTATCGGGTGGAGCTACATAATCTGTTTGATTGAAGACTTTTCATCTATTCCACAACCAGTGAAGGCCATCCGTTCTGCAGCAATGTTTAATTTCCCCCTGCTTTGACAATGGCAATGGGGTTATTGCCTTGCTGGAAGTTCCAATCGCGGCCAAGTTTCAGCTTCCTGATGTGACAGAAGAGATACAAACCCTGAGTTTACCGCAGAATAAACCAACCTCTTACCAATATACCAAGAGGAAATTCCCTCTTGGGCCGAGGCCAGACATTGATTTTGAAGTTGCAGGCGGGGCTACTCCTTCATGTGACCATGAGCAACCATTCTTCGGCTCATGTCCGCTATACTGGCGGAGGCAAACAGGTTTTTGGCTAAATACTGTACATTAGAAATGTGTTATAAACATTATGCTGACCATGCTATCATGAGACAGACTTCTTCTTCTTCGAAGCAATTTGATATATTGTCTTGGTGTTTGAGTAAGAGGAAGGACTCCTAATGATTCCTTATTTCTGCATGTTAGAAAGACATGTTTGACCTACGGTATGGCGTAAATCTATATCAAATCAAACTTTATTCATAGATCACAAGTTAATGCATTTAAAGTTCTTAAAACAAAAGTAAAATAATAAGTACATATATAAAAATGACAAAGATATGATAGATGATCTAGACAAAATAAAATGGTAAAATTAAACTGAATAGGGCAAGAAAACAACAGTAAAACCAGAGAGACTGATGGAAGTAAAATAAATAGTGCAAATAATAAGATATCAGGATGATAAAGTAGCACAATAAAATTACCCCAAGTAAAAGCACTACTGTCTCTGAGGACCTCAGAAAAGCCTGGTCTCATAGACTAGACATAACATAGTAAACGTAAATCAAGTATACGAAATTAGTATGATATGTTACGTTTTTGTATGGTTAAATAAGACAGAGATGGTTATGTCTTGGAAATTCTTACACAGGGACACTCAAAGTCAATCTTAAATTAATCATAGTTTATTTGTCAGGGTGCTGGAGAAGTTCCAACCAACTCAATGCATCATAGTACACATGTCAATCAGGAGCTCTGCCTGGGCAGTCCCAACAGTTGTCTTATATATGGCTATACGCAGACAAGTTATATTTGCATGATGTAGCATAATTAATCATTACTGTTTTATTTCATTCATGTGACAGACCAATACTGGTTCATAGCACGTGACAGACCAATACCTCACGAGGCTTCTTTTCTCGAAGCTTAGACCTTGAAACTGAGATATCTTTCAAAACAAGGACTGGGCGTACTGCCACATTTCAGCTACTGATAGTGAGGATTTGTACAGTCAACCACTTGCTTGAACACATGTATTGGTTTATAGAATAGCACATGAATTGAACACAGAAATTAGTTATAAGAAAAGCACAAACATTAAATGTCCATTACATTCCATCCTCATCACTTGTGTGACAATAATCATTACATTTTAATGTAAGCATTTAGATTTTAGCTTCTATATCAAAATATTCTATACTCCTATTAAAGTAATGGAAATCAACACAGAAAAAACCCAAGACACTTCATAATTTCAAACCCTTCATTCTGGGTTGTACAATCCAATTATAATGGTAATACTATAATCCATAATAAAGGTTAGACTTCTATTAATGGGAGTGAGTATCAAAAATACACACACATACCAAGGGATCTGTAGATTGAGAGATTAATACATCTCTCAATGTTAACCACTGTGTCCATATTTCATACCACATGACCTATGTTTTCATTAACTGTCCCTGGGACATCAACCTAGTCGACATATAAAACCCAGTTGTTTAACCTTCAAAAGGTTGGCGCTTGCTCATCAGCTCAGTGTTCCACATAATGTAAACAGGTTAAGGGTTTAGATGACCTTCCCCTCAACTTGTTAAGGCACATGGAGCTATGGTGTTGTATCGTTGAATGTCATCTTCCAATTACTTCCACAAAAAACAGTTATCACACTTATCTACAACACTCAAAGGTGCAGTACTCATTTGCCCTTTTTAAATGTAGGAAAATATAATATAGCATTCCTACGTGTGGCCTACCTTCAGATATGTTAATTTGAAAGATCATACTCTACACATGCTGGTGCACAAACTGGCTATCAGTCACTTCTGTATATTTGTTGATGTAAAGAGTGAGTTACTCTGTAATCTTAGATAATAATATATTACTTTCCTTTGAGGTTAGTCATTTGATGAATATATATTTCACCATTAAGGTAACAACAATAGCATTAGACCAATATCAAATATCCCTTCTGATCAGTTCCTTGCTCATCTCTAATGAGCCATATACAATATGCAGTTTATATAATTAATTTATTAATAACTGAATACTGGCATCCACAGAATGATAGAGTATCAAACAAAAATATATATATTCTACTCACCTGGCAACTTGAGAGTAATCACACTGGTTGTTTCAAAGAGCCACACCGCATCAAACTGCAACACCACAGGTTGAGGGAATTATACAGTATTAGACAGTAACAAAGCCAATCATCAAACAGACTGGAGGAAAACCTTGCACCATCCCTACGGTGGAGCATGGTGGTGGCAGCATCAACATTGTTTTAATTTAAAGAAGGTGTAACTGTCTCTGTCAATCAGGTTTGGGGTCAATTCCATTTAAATTCAAGAACTACACTGAAATTCAAATTCCAAATATCTTCAAGGCTTTTCAATGAGGAAAATTTGGAATTGGTGTACTTTCTGAATATACTGGAATTAAAATGGAATTGACTCCAACCCTGCTGTCAATAAAACAGCACAACTGGGATACACATTTACATAATCTAGTCATTCTGTTTTTATCCTCACCGACATGAAATAAACTTAACTATGCTTCAATTTCTTAATAGAAATCCTGTTCTGCATTAGCATTGGAAAACATAAAAATGAACTGAATGAAAGGAAACACATGAAATGTTATAGAAAGAAACAGGATCACTCACTCATCTACAGAGCATGTCCACAGAATGAGACTGGTCAGCAAATGACCATGCAAATACCATGGACTGATGTGATAATAACAATTTCACAAGCAGAATGCAGGAGTTGAGACTGAAGGTTGACAGGGAAGGTCATGTAACTTTTCTATGTAAGCAGGGAATAGATTTGGTGATTTAGAGACATTCAGTATGTTGACGAGATGATGATAATAATAATAATTTGTTTGGTGCTTGTCTTTGTCCTCTGACCTCTGACCTCTGCAGTATTTCCGTGTCCATCTGTTATGAAAAGTAGTACACAGTTCATATGTCCATAATGAATCAATAACTCAGTACTGACATCCACAGCATGATAGATCAGAATAAACAGGGGAAGTGTCTACCTGATGCATGTCTTTAATACATCTAGCAATTCTTTCTTCATTTAAAAATGTTTATTTGACAAAAAGCTATTTCAACAAGCAATTTGGGACATACCAACCATACCCTAAACATAAGATATGATCAGTAACACATTTACGCACATTCTCCATAAGACTAGCATGAGTGATGATGCATACCAAACTTCATTTTTAAAGTATGTTACATTTGAATTATATCTTATGGAGGAGATAGAGAGAACCCAGAGAGAAAATGTCCAAAATGACTTCCTTCTGAGGGTGAAAAAGATACATTTTAAGGATGATTCTGATATCGGAATATTTCATTATCTGGCCACTACTAGTAAAACGTTAAATGCTAATAAATGAGTTATAATGCCACTTATAATGCCAAATGAATTACAAGTAACTACTTGAACTATTCCTAGTAAATTAGACTTTGTAGTAAATTAGATAAACAGTAAATTGGCTTAGAGTGAGCAGTCCAGCTCAGAAGCAGTTCAGGGGTCGATGGTAGAGATCCTTCTGGCGATGTCACTCATTTGGAGCTACAGTTCTCATCTGGGAGATATGCGAGAGAAAAAGAACAACAACGTTAATGGAGGTGTGTCACTGAATTCACATTTAGAATATGTTTGTCTCTATGGTCAAACTTGAACTTGTTGCAAATTATTTCATTCGATTGTGAGGTGTATATAACTCTTGATGTTCATATATTAGCAGAGATAAATTAGTGACATCAAAAGATGTCCTACTTTACCTGCACCACTACTGGTGTGGTCTGGCCAGGACAGTGTAAACAACATTGGCAGCATCCTTTGGCTCTTTATCGCCATCCAGTGGTACATTTGTAACTTGAATCTGGTCCAGACTGGGAAGAAAAGAGGAATGGACAGACATTTGAAGTCAGACGTTTACACACACTTATGTTGGAGTCATTAAAACTTGTTTTTCAACCACTCCACAAATTTCTTGTTAACAAACTATAGTTTTGGCAAGTCAGTTAGGACAACTACTTTGTGCATGACACAAGTACTTTATCCATTAATTGTTAACAGACAGATTATTTCACTTATAATTCACAGTATCACAATTCCAGTCAGTCAGAAGTTTACATACACTAAGTTGACTGTGCCTTTAAACAGCTTGGAAAATTCCAGAAAATGATGTCATGGCTTTCGAAGCTTCAGATAGGCTAATTAACATAATTTGAGTCATTTGGAGATGTACCTGTGGATGTATTTCAAGGCCCACCACTCAGTGCCTCTTTGCTTGACATCATGGGAATATCAAAGGAAATCAGCCAAGACCCCAGAAAAAAATTGTAGACCTCCACAAGTCTGGTTCAATCTTGGGAGCAATTTCCAAATGCCTAAAGGTACCACGTTCACCTGTACAGACAATAACACGAAAGTATAAACACCATGGGACCACGCAGCCGTCATACCGCTCAGGAAGGAGACGCGTTCTCTCTCCTAGAGATGAACGTACTTTGGTTCAAAAAGTGCAAATCAATCCCAGAACAACAGCAAAGAACCTTGTGAAGATGCTGGAGGTAACAGTTACAAAAGTATCTATATCCACAGTAAAACAAATCCAATATCGACATAACCTGAAAGGCCGCTCTGCAAGGAAGAAGCCACTGCTCCAAAACCGCCATTAAAAAAGCCAGACTACGGTTTGCAACTGCACATGGGGACAAAGATCTTACTTTTTGTCCCCTGGTCTGGTGAAACAAAAATAGAACTGTTGGCCATAATGACCATCGTTATGTTTGGAGGAAAAAGGGGGAGGCTTTCAAGCTGAAGAACACCATCTAAACCGTGAAGCATGATGTGGGTGGTAGCATCATGTTGTGGGGTTACTTTGCTGCAGGAGGGACTGGTGCACTTCACAAAATAGATGGCATCATGAGGTAGGAAAATGATGTGGCTATATCGAAGCAACATCTCAAGACATCAGTCAGGAAGTTAAAGCTTGGTCGCAAATGGGTCTTCCAAATGGACAATGACCCCAAGAATACTTCCAAAATTGTGGCAAAATGGCTTAAGGACAACAAAGTCATTGTGTTGGAGTGGTCATCACAAAGCCCTGACCTCAATCCTATAGAAAATTTGTGGGCAGAACTGAAAAAGTGTGTGTGAGCAAGGAGGCCTAAAAACCTGACTCAGTTACACCAGCTCTGTCAGGAGGAATGGGCCAAAATTCACCCAAATTATTGTGGGAAGCTTGTGGAAGGCTACCCAAAACGTTTGACCCAAGTTAAACAATTTAAAGGCAATGCTACAAAATACTAAGTGATTGTAAACTTCTGACCCACTGGGAATGTGATGAAACCTCAAATAAAATTTTTTCTCTACTATTATTCTGACATTTCACATTCTTAAAATAAAGTGGTGATCCTTACTGACCTAAGACAGGGAATTTATACTCTGATTAAATGTCAGGAATTGTGAAAACTGAGTTTAATTGTATTTGGCTTAGGTGTATGTAAACTTCTGACTTCAACTGTAGGTAATGCAATGTGCCACTGGTCTGTATGTCAGAAAGAGGAAGAGAGAAGGATAAGACTAAGAGGAGATGCATGAGCAGGAATGGAGAGGGTAGGAGGAGAAAGAGGGAGGAGAGTGTATAAGGGAGCGGAGAGAAGGAGAAAGGTGAGAAGAACGGGGAGAGAGGGTGTAAGAAGAAGAGAAAAGAGGAAGATCAAGGGGAGAGGGTCGGAGGAAGTGAGAGATGGAGGATGGTTGGTTACCTTGGGATCCTTGAGTAATGCACAGTGATATAGTTGAGGATGCTGTCTGCCTCTGTGCAGGGTGGAGCATCCTTCAGGGGTACGATGGAGGGATGGGCCCTCTCATACACCTCCTCTGGCTCCTCCTATCAAACACAGAGAAAATAGGGGGATTCCTATGAGAGGACTGAAGAAGTGTTGATGTCACTTCAATAGAGATAACCCAAACCTGGGTTTAAAATGTGTCTGAATGATGGGGTTGTAACTACCCCTGATGTATTTACATGCTAGGAGCAGTGTCATTAAAGTGTAGGTACATATTGTTACCTTCGATCTTTCAAAAGAAGATGGGAATCCAATCATGAGGAATTCTAATGGCATGACCTGATTATTACAAGTGGAACATGGTGCTTCCCTCTAGTGGTGCAGAGTGGGAGTCGTTGTTTAACCTACCGGGATGTCGGACATCTTGCCAGTCCTCAACTGAAGGGTCTGCTGGACTGACTCGTAGAACAGGGTGTCAGCTGTCACCGATGGCCTCTGTTATTCCATATAAATACAACCAATGACAATTCTTTGTTAAATATTATTCTATATATTATTTCATCACATAATGGCTAGGCTATATTGATGCCAATGCTTGGAGGAGGAAGAGTCAAGTACCTTCTTGTTTTCCTCTGGATATTCCATGTCTACTCTGTGCATGTTTTTGCTGTGAAGAAGGCAGATATATACAACATATTGATTTCCACAATCAAATGAAGTGTCTAGTAACACTGATTCGGGCCAATGTTCCTGAGGTTCCCCTGCCTTCCATAGACCATCTTAGTGTTGAAAGGTGTAGTGCGTCACCTGATCATGACAGCCACAGTGAGAGTGATGAGACCAGCAGACACGCCCACAGCTGAGGCCAGGGCGATAACCTTCAGTCTGCCTGCCAATCAGAGAGCAACAACTGGTTCAGTCTGAGTAAATCTGACAGTAGTCACCATCATAGAGGGGAGAATGGGGATGTTTGGGTTAATGACAGTGAGAGTGAAGGAGAGGAAAGAGATGGCCAAGAAGAATGAGAAGAAAATAGGGACAGAAAGATTGACAGACATAGACAGGAAGACAGACAGAGCAAAATATCCAGCTTTTGTCAGCTCCATTAATCAATTATCAAATCTCTAGAGTTCTGTTATCTGATATCAAAGTTCAGCTCTTCTTCCCCTTTTACAGTTAGTGAAATTTATCCATATATGACTCACAGGTCAGAGAATCGAAAGCAGAAAGACTCTGGGATAGTGAGTGGGCAGACTGAGGGGCATACAGTGACACATTTCGACAGGGTGTCTTGCCAAACATGTCTGTGAGACAGACATTACATTTACAGTAGTGATTAAATAAGAAACACACAGGCAGAATCCATCTGGGTCACTGAGTTCAGACTCCCCAACTCCTACTCTAACCTCCCTCCCTCCTGCCCAGTCCACTGACCTCTGACCCTGACAGTGAGGACAGGCGAGCTGTGGACGCCGATACGGTTGCGTGCCTCGCAGTAGTACTGGCCGCTCTCCCCGGGGCTGACCTCAGCGAAGGTGTAGCTTGGGCCCGATCGCGTTACCCAGGCGTCAGCCGCATTGATCCTGAACCACGTGTAGTTGTCCACCGCCGGGTTGGCCTGGCTGCTGCAGGTCAGAGTCAGAGGACGGCCCGCGTCGATCACACTGGAGGGCTGCGCAAACACAGACGTGTTCTTAGGGGCATCTGGGAGAGAGGGGAGAAGAGGAGAGGTGTGGGGGGGGGGCATGCAGAGAGAGAGAGAGAGAGAGAGAAAGAGAGAGAGGGATAGGGGAGAGGATAAAAATGGTGGCATGGAGGGGGAGTGAAAGAGAGAAAGGATAATAGGATAGACAGACAGGCAGCCAAGGGCAGGGAGAGGGGTGAGAGAGAGAGGAGAAGGAGGGAAGGGGGGAGTAGACCGACAGGCAGCCAAGGGCAGGGAGAGGGGTGAGAGAGAGAGGAGAAGGAGGGAAGGGGGGAGTAGACCGACAGGCAGCCAAGGGCAAAGAGAGATGAGAGAGAGAGAAGAGAAGGGGAAAAGGGGGGAGTAGACCAACAGGGAGTCAAGGTGATGGAGGAGAGAGAGAGAGAGGGAGAAAAACAAGGAAAGTTAAACAAATATTTAGAGAGATAGAAAGATTTTTGAGAAATTACAAGACAGAGGGACGAGAGGGATCGAGAGAGAAAGAGAGAGAGACACTGACAGAGACAGGTAGATTGATTGGTTCCTCCACAGTGCAGAAAGGAGTTTAGGTGTCATTTTGCATACAGAGGAACCTGAGCAGCACACTGGCTCCACACACACTCCTGGTCACCTTAACACACTCCTGAGGTTGGACATACACTGAGTGGACAAAACATGACATAGACTGACCAGGTGAATCCTATGATCCCTTATTGATGTCACCTGTTAAATCCACTTCAATCAGTGTAGATGAAGCGGTGGAGGCAGGTTAAAGAAGGATTTTTAAGGCTTGAGACAATTGACACATGGATTGTGTATGTGTGCCACTCAGAGGGTGAATGGTCAAGACAAAATATTTAAGTGCCTATGAACAGGGTACGGTAGAAGGTGCCAGGCACACTAGTTTGGGTGTGTCAAGAACTGCAGCACTGCTGGATTATTCACGCTCAACAATTTCCTGTGTGTATCAAGCATGGTCCACTACCCAAAGTACATCCAGCCAACTTGACACAACTGTGGGAAGCATTGAGGTCAACATAGGCCAGCATCCCTATGGGAGTCCATGGCCCGACAAATTGAGTCTGTTCTGAAGGAAGGTGTTCCTAATGTTTTGTACACTCAGTGTACACCATATCTCTCTCTTGGAATAGAACAGCTTGCAAAATGACCACAGTATTTTCATCAATTTACAGTGTGCGGTCAGGAACCATTATCAGATTTCCTGACCGTTTCATAACAATATCAGCTCCAGTGATTTTAGAGAAATCTTGTTGTTTTACTTACAGAGAATGGCGAGGGTGAAAACAGAGGAGCTGCCCTGTCCATGTTGGTTCCAGGCCGTGCAGTAGTACTGTCCTCCGTTCTGTGAGCGGACGCTGGAGAAGGAGAGGTTCTGTGTTGAACCTTTGGCCCAGGTCTGACCCCCCATGATCTTGAACCAGGCATAGCGGTCCACTGGGGGGTGGGCCTTGCTGCTGCAGGTCAGGTTGACAGAGTAGCCTTCCTTGATGTCTCCTGTTGGACTAACCAACACCTTGGTGCTCTTTGGAGAGTCTGGACAACAAAACAATACATTATTGTTATGATGTATTCGCTTAGCAGAGTAGTAACATAAATTGCAGGTATGAAAAGTAGAGTTATGCAGTGACAATTTAAGAAGTCAAAATGCTCTTGTGGACATTGTGGAAAGTGTACTGTAACTTCCTGTTGTAGGCCTTGTGACGAATGATGCCCCTATAGTTGCTAAAATAAACATATTACCCAATCATGATTGACCAAGACTACCCTCACAGACAGTGTCATGAACTACTGGCAGTTTGGCACTTGGTCATGTGAAAGATGAATAGATGTTCAATCTTTTCAACAGTAATATACTTTTATTCCCTATAGAAGGCAATAACTTAATATGACCATATCAGACTCACTAGCTATACACTAATTGTTGTATTGACCATAGAACTAGAATTCCAATTCCATGGTATCAACTGCTTCCAAAACCGTACCGCAATCAATGTTTGTCTAAAAACACTAAATACGCACTGATAATGTATAGACATGCACAGATACCAACAGCCAGCCCTTACATGTGACGTTGAGCAGGACAGGTTTGGACCTCTCTGTACCAAGTGGGTTGCGTGCCACACAGAAGTACTCTCCCCGGTCGGTGTGGGACACCCTCTTCAGGTGGAGCTGGGGTCTGAAGCTGTCTGGAATGCTGCCACTCTCCCTGTCCTTAAACCAGGCATAGCTCTCCACCACCGGAGCCCCACTGCTGTTGCAGGTCATAGTCACAGAGACCCCCTCCACTACCACACCCATGGGACTCACCTCAATCACTGTGGAACGAGGAGCATCTAGGGGATGTTGGGGAGAGCGAAGGAGAGAGAGTTACTACGCTGTTGGAGCTAGAAACACCAGCCTTTTGCTATTCCCGCAATAACATTTACTAAACATGTGTATGTGACCAATAAAATAGGGTTTGATTTAAGAGGTGAAGATAATGAAAAGAAGAAAATGAAATGGGAAGATGGAGAGGGGAGAGAGAGAGCGAGAGGGAGAGACGGGGGATAGAAAGTAAATACTAACTGAAAACTATAAGGTCATGAAAATTCAAACGTCAATCACACATAAACACTACTCACGTCCCAGAGCCAAGGCCAGCGGCGGAGATTGGACATTCTGTGGGGGGATTGGGCGACAGGTGTAGGTACCAGCGTGCTGGCTGTCAAAGTTGAAGATGGTCAGCCACTTCTCAGGTGATCCCAGGTTGATGCCGTTCCTGTAGAGAGCAAGACTCCTCCCTTCTGCAGCACAGCCTCTGGCCATACAGCCCAGGTACACTGTCTCTCCTGGGCCAAACATGTTGGCTGTCCTCGCAGGATGGACCTGAACCTGAAGCTCTGGGAGCAACACAGACAGAGAGAATTATGGAACAACATTCAACGAATATAACTCTGATTTGTTTACCTAACATTATATTCCTCTGTGCTATGATGTAAGGCGTTGATATAGCCTCAACAGCTGTGTGTATTAGAGACAGTTACTGTATGTGTATGTCCTGGAATAATTGTGGCTCGGAGAAGCATGTATCACAGTGAACATGGTAAATGTCAATGGATATGCTCCACAACATGCTACAATGAATACATTTCAAGCACAGATTAACATGGGACTTATAGAAATTTAATCAAATGAACCAAAATTACAAAAGCTGTTTTGATATGCAGGATGGATGACTGACCTGTGACAAAGAGTGAGACGGTGTCCGGGGAGGTCCATCGTCCCTGTGGGTGGTCTGTCTCAAACCTGAAGTGGTACTGTCCAGCATCGCCAAGGTTCACGTTGGTGATCTGGATCCCACAGCTTTTATGGCTGCCTGTATACTTTGTCCTTCCTCTATAAGACATGCTAACCAAGCTGGAGTCAGAGTGGTGGGCAAACTCCCTCCGGCCAGAGACCCTGAACCACATCACCCTCCTGACAGTGTGTCCTGATGGGTAGTCATACCAACAAGGGAGAGTGACAGTGGTCCCAGCCCAGACACAGATCTCTCTCCTGGTGAAGGACACAGTCCACTTGCTACCCCCAGAGCCTGGAAGAAAACACAAACATTACTGATGAAGCCAATAATGTGTGCA
Source organism: Oncorhynchus masou masou (assembly GCF_036934945.1). Classification (NCBI taxonomy): domain Eukaryota; kingdom Metazoa; phylum Chordata; class Actinopteri; order Salmoniformes; family Salmonidae; genus Oncorhynchus; species Oncorhynchus masou. The sequence goes on from NC_088240.1 coordinate 72,862,480, forward strand.
GGGTGTCCTCGTGTGCTGCCTGCTGCTGACTGTCTGTCTCACAGATCAATACCATATAAATAACCTGTGCGCAATGCAAGGACACCTGGGTAACTTTAGAAGTATAAGCACAGAACAGAATGATTTTAGAACATAGGCCATAGGCTACTGAAGTGGCATTTAATAAAATGCCGGTAACTAAGGTGCAATAAGTTGTATTATGCAGTTACCTGGTAAAGCGGTGAGGATGACGCTCAATGCAAACGCAACTGTTAACATGTCTCCGCACAAGCCCTACAAAGTCAAATTCAACCAGAGAGTGAAAATTGATATGAGTGACCAGAAGGAACGAAAGCAACGATCAGCATCAACATCATCATGACCAATAGATCACCGAAGACCCACCTCGCCAGGTGTCCTTGTCCTCTTTTCTCACAGAGTAGCCAGGAAAGTCAGTCTGCGCGCCGGGCAATCGGTGTCTATTATTATGAGGACGCAGGTCTCGGAATTTGTTTGTGAGGCTGACCCAACCTAGGATAAGATAGAAGAGGAGGCGGGGACGGGTCAGTCTCGAGTCTCAAGCCATCACCTCTAACCATGTCGAATCATGCTCCTGCCGAGCTCTCCTCCACAACCCGCGTTAGCTCCGATTATGCAACCTGGACTCATGGGCAGACGTAAGAAAGTAAACGAAAATCCGGGACGCTCAAATTAGTAAATTACGTTTGGTATGGTATGCATTAATTTGTAGTTATCCATAATCTATTTCATATGATATGTTATGAATTTCAATTTGTTGTGGCTAAAGTTAAACTCTAACATTAGCTAGGTGGCTAACATAAGCTAGGCTAGGGGTTAGGGTTAAGGTTAGGGGTGTAGTGCTGCCGGAGTGCAAACGAGAGGTGCTCCCTCACTTTTTGCAATTTGAGAATACATGGACCTGGTAAAATTATTTATGGAAAATGTTTTCTGATCAATTCTAAATACATTTGATTGAATTCCTAGTACAATTCCATGACAAACCAAATAAATATGTACAGTACCAGTCAAAAGTTTGAACACACCTACTCATTCAAGGGTTTTTCTTTATTTTTACTATTTTCTACATTGTAGAATAATAGTGAAGATATCAAAACTATGAAATAACACATATGGAATCATGTTGTAACTAAAAAAAGAGCTAAACAAATCTAAATATATTTTTTATTTGAGATTCTTCAAAGTAGTCACCTTACCTTGGTGGCATTCTTGGTATTCTCTCAACCAGCTTCATGAGGTAGTCACCTGGAATGCATTTCAATTAACAGGTATGCCTTGTTAAAAGTTAAATTGTGGAATTTCTTTCCTTCTTAATTAACGTGTTTGATCTAATCCATTGTGATGTGACAAAGTAGGGGTGGTATACAGAAGATAGCCCTATTTGGTAAAAGACTAAGCCCATATTATGGCAAGAACAGAGCAAATAAGCAATGAGAAAGACAGTCCATCATTACTTTAAGACATTAAGGTCAGTCAATATGGAACATTTCAAGAACTTTAAGTTTCTTCAAGTGCAGTTGCAAGAACCATCAAGGGCTGTGAAGAAACTGGCTCTCATGAGGACCCCCACAGGAAAGTAAGACCCAAAGTTACCTCTGCTGCAGAGGACAAGTTCATTAGAGTTTCCAGCCTCAGATTGAAGCCCAAATAAATGCTTCACAGAGTTCAAGTAACATACACATCTCAACATCAACTGTTCAGAGGAGACAGAGTGAATCAGGCCTTCATGGTCTAATTTCTGCAAAGAAACCACTACTATAGGACACCAATAATAAGAAGAGACTTGCTTGGGCACAGAACCATGAGCAATGGACATTAGACCGGTGGAAATCTGTCCTTTGGTCTGATGAGTCCAAATTTTAGATTTTTGGTTCCAACCACCAAGTCTTTGTGAGATACAGAGTAGGTGAACAGATGCTCCCTGCATGTGTGGTTCCCATCGTGAAGCGTGGAGGAGGACGTGTGATGGTGTGGGGGTGCTTTGCTGGTGACACTAGCAGTGATTTATTTAGAATTTAAGGCACACTTAACCAGCATGGCGACCACAGCATTCTGCAGCAATACGGCATCCCATCTGGTTTGCGCTTAGTGGGACTATCATTTTTTTTCCAACAGGACAATGACTCAAAACACACCTCCAGGCTGTGTAAAGGCTATTTGACCAAGGAGGGTGATGGAGTGCTGCATCAGATGATCTGGCCTCCACAATCACCCGACCTCAACCCAATTGAGATGGTTTGGGATGAGTTGGACCACAGAGTGAAGGAAAAGCAGCCAACAAGTGCTCAGAATATGTGGGAACTCCTTCAAGACTGTTGGAAAAGGATTCCCCATAAAGCTGGTTGAGAGAATGCCAATAGTGTTCAAAGCTGTAGTCAAGTCAAATGGTGGCTTCTTTGAAGAATCTAAAATATAACATATATTTTTATTTGTTTAACACTTTTTTTTGTTACTACATGATTCCATATGTGTTAATTCATAGCGTTGATGTCTTCACTATTATTCTGGAATGTAGAAAATAGTTTAAAAAAAACGACAACACTTGAATGAGCACTGTAGGTGTGTCCAGACTTTTGAAGGGTACTGTTTAACAGCCTAGAGGTAGGTAAATGGTGATTTCTTCCCTGTCTTCTCACTGGCGTTGTCGATAATGATGCCGAACAATAGTCTCCGTGTGCACACACGTGTGTCTGCCTCGATATTCATAAAACTCCAAGGACCCCCTCTTGAACAGTGGAACCCAGAACAACTTGTGACCACTACTGTATGTATTTGTATTTTCATTAGGCTATAGCCTACAAATAATTACACCACATACAGTAATCACAGGCCTATTAGGCTACAGGCCTACTGAAGGATTATTGTTGTTTGTTCCTGAACTGGCCAAATGGCTGAGCTACCCTTCAGCTATCCTCCAGCACCACAAGTTGGTTAAACTTTATTAACATAATTGTGTGATCCTGGCGCTGTCCTGTCAACACCACGAAGGGTGCTACGATTGCTTAAAATGACATCTCATCAAAATCTGTTGCCTACGCCTAATGATAATTTTCATCACTTATTATTCTTATTATTACAAATAGAAGATTATTACTTCTCAAAATGGTGCTCGTTTAGTAGTTAGATCAATGCTGAATCAATGTCTAGATCACATAATTATTCATTTTCATTTTACAGAACAGAATATAATACTATAGCATAGTAGGCCTTTATCATTACTGTTACATCAAAAACACCACCTCATCTCTAATGAGATATTAGGATGGTTAGCCTGAGCTGAATAGTCCCCCAAAAATGATGTGTCAAAACTCAACAGAGTTCGTCGCTAGGCAGGATATATATTTTGAAACAAAATACAAGAAAGGCTAATAGTTTGTTAGCACCATCGTCTCTAATTCACTTAGAAACAGCAATGATTATGATCAATCAAATGATTGGCACGGAGAAGCAGTTTGGACTTTTCACTGGTAAAACATGAATAATTATCATTCACGATTGACTTTGATGATAGCCTATTTTGAAATTAGGTAGCCTAAGCCTGTTTAATGGTATTAAAAACAGAACATGTTCTTTAAACAAAATGTGTGGGCATAGCCAGATGTTGCAATTGGAGGATGCATTTTATGCATATTCTAAAATGATAGGCTATTCCATTGGCTACATCTGTCAGTACAAACTTTGATTGATGAAAACATGTTATTTTTGTGCTCCTTCACCTAACAAAATAGCACTACACCACTGGTTAAGATTAGGGTTATTATTTAGGTTAAAGGGTTAAGGTTAGGGTTAGGGGAAGGGTTAACGTAAACTCACGTAAACTGGTACATTGCCTTGGTCCGTACAATTGCCCTTATTATAAGCGCCCCAAAAACTTAATACTTCCAGATCAACTGTAATGTCAATACCTTTGTAAAGCACAATTTCTCCCCTTTCCAACAGAATCAATTACATGACCTAAAAGCTGCCCATTTCTGCATAATTCAAGCGTCAGGTCTTTTTTTTAAATGGCAGGTGGGGAAGCGAAGCTAATGCGTGATAGTGAGAAGGAGAATGTTGTGTGGGAAAATAGCTTTTTTTCACTCGATCTGTCCAATTTATCCCCTTATCGCCTCTAAAATGTAAATATATCAATATAAAGAGTTTATATAATGTGTCATTACATAACTATTTTAAGGTTTGTGTCAAATTTGAATCGGGATTTTAGGGCGGTGCTAAAGTGATCTTAGAAGTAAACAGCGGCTTTGAGAATGATGATCGCATGCAATGATGACGAAAAAAATGACTTGGTATCCCCCCGTTACTGACCATTTCTTGTTTTGAATGGATAATAGAAGTGCTACACCTGGTGGAGAGAGATTGTAAGACAGAAATAGTTGCTTTATGCGTGCTGTACGTTACGACATGACATTTCAAGATGTAACGGAGGGTCAGTTTTTTCAACTTTTCTCCAATACTATAGAGCCATTACCATGTCGATCAAGGCTTGAATAGAAACCGAGTTCACACCCCCGATTTTGAAGTCAACACAGTCGCTACAGTCCTATTCGTTTTCTTCGTAGCCTCGTTTGAATGTTCTGTTTGCCACATTTGTACGGAATGGGGTGAGTTTACGTTAGCTAACATGTTAAATAGTTGCAAAGTAGCTAAAAGGTAGTAAGTAGGAGCAAAGTTGCTAATTAGCTAAAATACTAAAGTTGCTAGACATTTGAGTTATACTTTTGTAACCATAAGAAACTTAACATACTAATTTCAGCGTCCCAGATTTTTGTTTACTATGTGGTGTCTAGTCTATGAGACCAGCCTGGTCTATTAATCTATTAAGTGAAACTTTACTCCCGTTCCAGTGACTGCTCAGTCAAATGTGGCAGCGCAATCAATTTCAAAATGACACACGATCCATTGTTTACAACTCACCAACCCTACAGCAAGGGCAAAAAACTGTGGTGTCTTTGTTTTGATTAGATATGCTACTTGATTATACAACCTACCTCAATATGTCAGTGTTAGAAAGATGCAATTCATTCAACACATCTGAAGTAGGTCTAAAAATGTGGGGAAAGGATTTTCATTCATCAAAATGTTTTGTTAATGTTTATTTTCGGTATGGAGACATAATTTAGTTGTGAATACAAACATTGAACAATGTATTTGATATGTAACCACCTAACCAATACAATAAACAGCACTGAGCTGTTAAATCTTAAAAAACAAACAAATATTTTGACATTTTTTTGAGAAACACATCCTATTATGGTTGACACCTAACACCTAAATCCACACATCAGCCAAGCTAACACATTCCAAGCATAGGCAATTATTAATATTTATATTCATTTCTTATGATTTTCAAAGAGGATGTAGAGACCCCCCCCCCCCACCACCACATTATTATGAATTAACCACAACCCTGGTGTTGATAGTGAGTAAGGGACTCCAGCTTATGACTAACAGGGAGCAGACAGAAACTCAATTTAAAATATCTCTGGGAAGTTTTTCATCCCAGTTGACTAATAGTTTTTCAGATCATATGACTAATGTTAATAATAGGCAATATCAGTGGAGGCTGCTGAGGGGAGGACGGCTCATAATAATGGCTGGAAAGGAGCGAATGGAATGTCATCAAACCCATAGAAACCATGTGTTTGATACCATTCCAGTCCTCCCCAATTAAGGTGCCACCAACATCCTGAGGGCAATATTAATGGGGCTTCCATGAACTGTTTCTGGCGATATACAAATTATGTACTTATGAAACATAGAATAAAATAACCCCATTAATATACAGAAATTACTTAATTAAGTCAAATAAAACAGATATATAATGAAACAACAATTGCATGTAAATCATAGAAAACAACACTATAAAAGGTAGCCTATTAAACAAACATTAACATGTCTATTTATGTCAAATATATACAATATCTCTTGAATGTGTCAAATGCTATTCTATTCATTTTACAATTAGACAGACACACAAAAGTTGAAAGATAACAGTAAGAAGATGAGTATAAATATAAATCCCAGATGTGCGAAGTTCAGTCCTTGTCAGATTTAAGCACCAGGCAGCAAGATACATGCAGTCTGTCCAAAAAAGTAGTCTCATTTCTGAAACTGTTGCAGATCACTGTACACGTCTGACTGAAATCCATGCAGCTCCTACAACAGTAAAGGCAAAAATAAAACAATTCAACAGGGAAGGAATCATAAGTGGATCACACCAGACAAACAGTTACTCCATATGAATGTATATTCTGTATGCTTTGAGGACTGTGCTCTACTATGGTTAGTGCCTCCGTACCTGGTAGGGAGACTCTGTGATTTCTACTGTCTTCCTTTTTGATGCTGTGATTGTTTTCCCTTTTCCTGAGGAGAGGTGACAAACAGAGTGGGATTAGGGATTAATGGAGGATGCAAGCAAGCACACACACACAGTCACACACACACACACAAACACAGCCACACACACACACACACACACACACACACACACACACACACACACACACACACACACACACACACACACACACACACACACACACACACACACACACACACACACACACACACACACACACACACACACACACACCCCTCACCCTCCAGTCTGGATTCCTGTTGACTCCTCTTCTTCCGGATGGTAGCAAAACAGAACACGGCAAGAGCGATGAGGAGGGTCAAGATGATGTCACAGGCAATAATTCCCACCACTGCCCCCATATCTATCAGATAGCAGTGGCCACAGTCTGGAGAGAGAGAGCATTCTGATTACTGACCATAGTCAAAACATGGGTTGTGGCACAAGAGTTTTTGGATATAGGATGAGTTGAAATAGTATAAAGAGTGGTTAAAGTTATGCACCTGCTCTCAATTATTACAAAAATCGATAGTGGTATTAACAGCAGCCAAATACCTTGTTCTCCTTCAGCAGGACCTGAAAGAAAAGAGAGATCAAGGATCAAGAAAGAAAATAGCAATATAAGTGAAGGGAATGGTAATTCACTTACAAAAGCAGATAACAGAACATGTACTGTTTACATCTATATAATATCTCTTGAATGACTCCAATGAAGGTGAAAAAAGGACACTTCTTCTTTTTGGGTACATTTCTTGTAAATTCACTCCCAAATTCACCCCCAACTCGCACAAACAAACACTTCAAAAAGTCAACACATAGACTCTATTTCAACAATCATATTTATTTGTTTAGTGAAATGAATTCGAACAGATATGTGTCCTTTAGAAAAGTGCTCCTGTGTCCTTTAGAAAATATTTACTACTGACTTATTTACTTAACCTCTATTTTATCAGAGAATCATACTGAAACTAAATGATCTATGAATTACAGATGAGCCATGAAATACATAAATTACAGAAAATACACACATCAAAATATAAACACAAAACACAAGCAGAAATAAAAACACAGTTATAGAAATCAAACAAAATCAGTAATAAGGTCCTCAATCAACTTTCTGAATTGCCCTAGAGGCACCAGAACCTCACATTTAATTAAGAACATTCTGAAGATTGTTCCACAAATAACATGCAAGAAAACTAAAAGCTGATATACCTCACTCAGTAGAGACCAAAGGAATTAGGAGTTAGTCATCCCTGAGACAGGGGGTGGTAACTTCTATGTTTAAAGTTTAGTAAGTATGTTTGGTACAGTTGGACTTTTTGTCAAAGGGCTTTATAAATGAAACCATAGCAATGTTTCAACCTACGTGACATCAGAGGGCCAACCAACTTTCCAGTAGAGCTGTGATTTGTACAAACATTGTCGCCAGTAATAAAGCGCAGTAGACTGTGATAAACTGCATCTAATGGCTTTAATGAAGTGGCAGCTGCCTTCGTATAGTCGCCATAGTCGCGGACCGATAGCAACGTCGGCTGAATCATCTGCTTTCTACTATTTAGCGAGAGGCAGGACATATTTCTATAGAAGAAGCCTATTTTTATTCTCAGCTTGTTAACTATACTGAACAAAAATGTATATGCAACATGTAAAGTGTTGGTCCCATGTTCCATGAGCTGAAATAGAAGATCCCAAAAATGTTCCATAAATTTGGTACAAAATTTTGTTTACATCCCTGTGAGTGAGCATTTCTCCGATCCAAGATAATTGATCCAACTGACAGGTGTGGAAGAAGCTGGTTCACAACATGATCATTACACAGGTGCAACTTGTGCTGGAGATAATAAAAGGCCACTCTAAAGTGTGCGGTTTTGTCACAGATGCCTCAAGTTTGAGGGAGAATGCAATTAGCATGCTGACTGCAGTAATGTCCACCAGAGCTGTTGCCAGATAATTGTATGTTAATGTCTCTACCGTAAGCCGCCTCTAACATCCTTTTATAGAATTTGGCAGTATGTCCAACTGGCCTCAAAACTGAAGACCACGTGTAACCACACCAGCCCAGGACCTCCACGTTTGGCTTCTTCACCAACGGGATCATCTGAGACCAGACACCCGGACAGCTGATGAAACTGAGGAGTATTTTGGTCTGTGCCCTGTAAGTGCATAAGCCCACCCACAAAGCCCTTTTGTGGGGAAAAAACTAATTCTGATTGGCTGGGCCTGGCTCCCCAGTGGATGGACCAGGCTCAGAAGTGGGTGGGTTTATGCCTGCATTCAGTACTAATTTCAGGTCAATAAAGTGTGGTCAGACTGTAGTTCAGATAGAGCCTGGTCAACCGTGGAGGCAATAGCATACATAACAGTATCATCGGCATACAAGTGCAGGTTACAATTTTTTTTACAGACAAGTAGATATTGTTAATGTAAACTGTAAAAAGTACAGGACCCGGAATCGACCCTTACGGGACACCTTTCATAATATCCAGGAAGCCTGATTTAACACCATCAGCAGATATACATTGAGTTCTGTCTATCAAGAAAGTGTTAAACTAGTTACATGCAGCCTGGTCTCGGCCAAATTGAGGAAAGCCTCTGAATTAGCAGTGAGTGATCAACAATATTAAAAGCCTTTGGCAGGTCAATGAAGAGGGCAACACAATGTTGACTTTTATCCATACACTTAATCCCATGATTTACAACTAGGGATGCCTCTCTAAAGCCTCTGACATTATGTTGTGTAGAGAAACTCTATTATCAATATGATCACAATGTAAAAACAGGTAAACTCAGTTACTTGAGAACGTAATGGTTAAGGGTAACACTTGATCAGTAACATGTCATCTAACTATTTACTAACCTTAATAAGCCTTATCCTAACCTTAAACGTACCTCTTACCCTAACCCTTAGTCTTAACCTAACCCTTAGTCTTAACCTAACCCTTAGTCTTACCCTAATCCTTAGTCTTAACCTAACCCTTAGTCTTAACCTAACCCTTAGTCTTAACCTAACCCTTAGTCTTACCCTAATCCTTAGTCTTAACCTAACCCTTAGTCTTAACCTAACCCTTAGTCTTAACCTAACCCTTAGTCTTAACCTAACCCTAACAGTAACCTTAGCATGCAGTTACTTATCAACAGATAGTTTGTTGATAATATGACCACATGTAGAGCTACTTACCAAATAATCCTTTCAGGGGAGCCACGATACAGAGGGCCTTGCCCATTTTCAGCCTGGTCCTACTAAGGAGACTAGAGGAGAGGAGAGGTCTAAGGCTTCGGGTCCCTGGTGCTTTGTCCAAGGTAATCTGTCGCCAATGACTCTGTGGTAGAGCCAGCAAAACAGACAAGGTAATATGTAAACCTTAGGAGTGCTAGAGACAGTGGTCTGTGTGTCCTGTAACTGTGTGTCTGTGTGTGAGAGAGCAAAGGGGGAGCAGACTGACAAGGAAGCCAGTGAGTGAGTTTCTGTTTCTGCCCCTGTGATGTCATGTCCACATGAGTGTTGAACACACGTCAGCTCACACAGATTGATAACATACATGTCGTTTTGAGAACACAAGACATTGTCAGTGGCTCAAATATTAAAAACTTTTCTCCCCCAATAGAACTTTTTCACCCTCTTAATATACTTCTATTAATTTAGATTCATGCTTAAAGCAGCAATCAGCAGTTGAAACAATAACAACGTGTTCTCCCTGCCCCTGTTTCAGGGAAAAGCTGAGGGATGTGGCTGGAGAAATGTAACCATTCTCAAATTCATAGACATTGCTTTGGATGCAAGGATTGACCAGTCATTATATCCACATTATCTTTTTGACCATGTTGAGGCTATATAGTGTTAAATTAGTAGCAGCTACTGTTACTGTATTGTAATGTATACCAATATTGTCTTCATACAATGCTGGTATAGTTTGCCATTTCTGGGGGCCAGTGAGGCAGGAGTGTGTCTAAACCCATTTCTTAAAAATACAATCAGAACCTCACTTCCCTGAATGGTAGGTCAGGCCAAAACCAGAGAAGTCAGGGAGGGGTTTTACTTCTGAATTTTTGTCGTTAGACTCACACCAGCTCAGGAAATGACCTAGCCGATCAACAGGAGGAGTCTCGACACACTATACACCTCATACACTACTGTGATGGGTCAACGGAACACTCTGTGACCTTCACGTTTCAGAATTTATCAGTGAAACAATAACAGTTCAAATCATAATGTAGAAAACAGAGACACATTTTAGACAAATATTGACATTTATTTGTCACCCTACAGTGTTATCTGACAGATCAAGTACCCAGATCTCAGCAGACAGTGTCGTCCACTTCTGCTAATTGTGGATGAGGGATGTGAGCTCTGCTATTTGTTTCTGACAAAGGCCTTGCTTGTTACCATGGCGCCCACACTAGACCTTTTCCGCTCAGCGTCCTGTAGATTGGCAGTTTTTTTCTTCTTTCTAACATGACCTGTGGTTTTCTGTAGGCTGTGGTTACCAACACATGACTGCAGCTCTAGCCAAGCCTGATTCTCTCAACCACAAGTTCATCTGAAATGATAGCTTACCGTGTCGGCACAATAAGTACCTCCCTACATTAGGGACATAAGATAGCCTATCTATAAAAGACACATTGGATGGAAATCAAAAGTCAACTCAGAGTTCACATTTCAGAGTACCACAGAGACAAACATCATACACTGTCATACCAGGGGCAGTGGGTTGACCATGGCACTTCACGTTCAAAGTGCTTTCATCTCAGAGTTGAGTAGGTAAACTAATATAGGCCTACACACTGGACATTCATAAAAACAATTTCTATGGCACTGGTCAAAAAGGTTCTCAGGCAACAACATTGCTATTTTAGGGTGAGGGATGTAGGGAAATTCCATGTACACTCATTCACATGCAGTGCATTCGGAGAGTCTCCAGACCCCTTTACTTTTTCCACATTTTGTTACGTTCCTTATTAAAAAATGGATTTAAAAAAAAATAATCTCAGCAATCTACACACACTAGTGCATAATATCAAAGCAAAAACAGGATTTTAGAAATATTAGCAAATCTATTAACAATAAAAAACAGTAATATCTTATTTACATAAGGATTCAGACCCTTTCCTATGAGTCTTGAAATTGAGCTCTGGTGCATCCTGTTCCCATTTGTTTTTTTTTACCTTCATTTAATTTGTCAAGTCAGTATAGAAAAAAATGTATTATTTACAATGACGGCTTACCCCGACCAAACCCTAACCTGGACGACGCTGGGCCAATTGTACGCCACCCAATGGGACTCCCAATTACGGTCAGTTGTGATACAGCCTGGAATCGAACCAGGGTTTGTGGTGATGCCTCTAGCTCTGAGATGCAGTGCCTTAGACCGCTGCAACACTCAGGAGCAACATTGATCATCCCTGACATGTTTCTACAACTTGATTGGAGTCCATCTGTGGTAAATTCAATTGATGATTCACGATTTGGAAAGTTTGCATAAGGTCCCACAGTTGACAGTGCATGTCAGAGCAAAAACCAAGCCATGAGGTCAAAGGAATTGTCCGTAGAGGGCCGAGACAGATCTGGGGAAGGGTACCAAAACATGTCTGTCGCATTGAAGGTCCCCAAGAACACAGTGGCCTCCATCATTCTTAAATGGAAGAAGTTTGGAATCACCAAGACTCTTCCTAGAGATAACAGCCTGGCCAAATAGAGCAATCAAGGAAGAAGGGCCTTGGTCAGGGAGGTTACCAAGAACCCCATGCTCACTAACAGAGCTCTAGAGTTCCTCTGTAGAGATGGGAGAACCTTCCAGAAGGAAAACCATCCCTGCAGCACTCCACCAATCAGGCCTTTATGGTAGAGTGGCCAGACTGAAGCCACTCCTCAGTAAAAGGGACATGACAGCCCTCTTGGAGTTTGCCAAAAGGCACCTAAAGACTCTCAGAGAAACAAGATTCTCTGGTCTGATGAAACCACGATTGCCAATAATCACGTATTGAGGAAACCTGGCACCATCCCTACGGTGAAGAATGGTGCTGGTAGCATCATGCTGTGATGTTGTTTTTCAGCGGCAGGGACTGGGAGACTAGTCAGGATCGATGCAAAAAGGAACAGAGCAAAGTACATAGAGAACCTTGATGAAAACCAGAGCGCTTAGGACCTCAGACTGGGGTGAAGGTTCACCTTCCAACAGGACAATGACCCTAAGCACAAGTCTCTGAATATCTTTGAGTGGCCCAGCCAGAGCCCATATCTGAACCCGATCGAACATCTCTGGAGAGACCTGAAAATAGCTGTGCAGCGATGCTCCCCATCCAACCTGACAGAGCTTGAGAAGATCTGCAGAGAGGAATGGGAGAAACTTCACAAATATAGGTGTGCCAAGCTTGTAGCGTCATTCTCAAGAAGACTCAAGGCTGTAATCACTGCCAAAGGTGCTTCAACAAAGTACTGAGTAAAGGATCTGAAACCTTTTTTTATTTTTTAGTACATTTGTAAACATTTCTAAAAATCTGTTTTTGCTTTGTCATTATGGGGTATTGTGTGTAAATTGATGAGGGTAAAAAACAATTGAATCAATTTTAGAATAAGGCTGTAACGTAACAAAATGTGGAAAAAGTCAAGGGGTCTGAATACTTTCAGAATGCACTATATAACATGTTGCTTCTTCTCAAATCTAAATTTATGATTACAGTTTTTACGATTGCTTACACACTAACATTTAACTTTTCCCACAATTAGCAAAACCTTACACTCAAGGAGCAAAAAACAAGGCTAGGTTAAAACAACTGTAAGCACATTGTCAGCTTCACACTATTTGCAAGACATTACACACAGTGATTTGCAAAACACTAAACACACTTGTATACATCAGACACAGAAGTATATCATGATGTCACTTCCTTGCAATTCCAAAGCACTGACTGTCAAATTACCACACCTATGAGCCAATCTGTTAAACACAGCCATCAGGTGCACAAACACATGACTGCTAAAGTGTAGACACACCAAATAGGTTTAAACACTATAAAAATGCAGCAGGTAGGTTCACCTACCTTCAACCAAAATGGAAGGAGTCAGAAGAAGAGTGAGGGTGAGAGAAGACGTACACAGAGGAGGAGAAGGAGGTAGAGGAAGAGGCCGAGCCAAAGTTTGAGGAAAGACCTGAAGCAGGAGGAGAATGTGCACTAAGAAGAAGAGGACCAAACTTATCAAATGACATTCGTGCAACACTAGTGGACCATGTGAACCACAGATTGACGCTGAGGGAGGCTGGACTGAGAGTTCAGCCAAATCTTAGCAGATATACCCTCACGACGCCAGGACAGCGGAGTCAATCACCACCTTCCGGAGACACCTGAAACCCCACCTCTTCAAGGAATACCTAGGATAGGATAAAGTAATCCTTCTCACCCCCCCCTTAAATGATTTAGATGCACTATTGTAAAGTGGCTGTTCCACTGGATGTCAGAAGGTGAATTCACCAATTTGTAAGTCGCTCTGGATAAGAGCGTCTGCTAAATGACTTAAATGAAAATGTAATATACAGTGGCATCTGTCATAAGGACTTTTCGACAGGTAAAAGATCTGTGTACAGTTACAGTAATCAGCTGCTTATTGTCTGCACCATATCAGCACTTGTGATACCCCTTCCTGTGACATTGTACAGTAAATTGTGTATTATTCTCTACATAGGATTGAGGGTCGGGAACGACAAAGAGGAAGGGGGCCCATATTCACGCAAGAACAAGAGAGAGAGATAATTAACATGGTTTTGGCCAATAATGCTATCAGGCTCAGAACTACAAGCCAACATTATCGATGACCATCCCATTGTCAATAATGTCCATCAGGTCTCTCAGTCAACACTGGCACACATCCTGAAGAGACATCAGGTTCAAATGAAACAACTTTATCGAGTGTCTTTTGAGCAGAATTCAGAGAGGGTCAAACGGCTGCGGCATGAGTATGTGGAGGTTTGTATTGTTCACTTTAGCACTGTGATGTTGCATACTGCACACATGCCTTTTTTACATTGACTGTATACTAGACCTTTCCTCAACTACACAATCTGGTCTTTCACTGTATTTCAGGGAGTTTTCCAGATGAATGCTGTGGAAATCCTGCATGAATTCATATATATTGATGAGGCAGGGTTCAACCTCACAAAAGCAAGAAGGAGAGGCAGAAATATCATCGGCCACAGGGCTATAATCAATGTCCCAGGGCAACGTGGGGGTAACATCAACCTTTGCGCTGCCATTTCATAGCATGGGGATGTCCTCATTCATGCCAAAATGGGCCCTTACAACACACCTCACATTCTCACATTTTTTGATCGATTGCACCACATCGTCACAGCAGTTTAATGAAATGCACCAGATGCAATACATGGTCATCTGGGACAACGTGTCATTCCACTGCTCTGCTTTGGTCCAGAACTGGTTTCAACACCATCCACAGTTGACAGTACTATACCTTCCACCATACTCTCTGTTTCTAAACCCTATCGAAGAGTTGTTCTCTGCATGGCGGTGGAAGGTTTACGATCTCCAGCTCCAGGCTCAGGTACCCCTCATTCAGGCCATGAAGGTTTATGATCTCCAGCCCCAGGCTCAGGTACCCCTCATTCAGGCCAGGAAGGTTTATGATCTGCAGCCCCAGGCTCAGGTACCCCTCATTCAGGCCAGGAAGGTTTACGATCTCCAGCCCCAGGCTCAGGTACCCCTCATTCAGGCCAGGAAGGTTTACGATCTCCAGCCCCAGGCTCAGGTACCCCTCATTCAGGCCAGGAAGGTTTATGATCTTCAGCCCCAGGCTCAGGTACCCCTCATTCAGGCCAGGAAGGTTTATGATCTCCAGCCCCAGGCTCAGGTACCCCTCATTCAGGCCAGGAAGGTTTACGATCTCCAGCCCCAGGCCCAGGTACCCCTCATTCAGGCCAGGAAGGTTTATGATCTCCAGCCCCAGGCTCAGGTACCCCTCATTCAGGCCATGAAGGTTTATGATCTCCAGCCCCAGGCTCAGGTACCCCTCATTCAGGCCAGGAAGGTTTATGATCTGCAGCCCCAGGCTCAGGTACCCCTCATTCAGGCCAGGAAGGTTTATGATCTCCAGCCCCAGGCTCAGGTACCCCTCATTCAGGCCATGAAGGTTTATGATCTCCAGCCCCAGGCTCAGGTACCCCTCATTCAGGCCAGGAAGGTTTATGATCTGCAGCCCCAGGCTCAGGTACCCCTCATTCAGGTCATGGAGGTTTATGATCTCCAGCCCCAGGCTCAGGTACCCCTCATTCAGGTCATGGAGGTTTATGATCTCCAGTCCCAGGCTCAGGTACCCCTCATTCAGGCCAGGAATGTTTACGATCTCCAGCCCCAGGCCCAGGTACCCCTCATTCAGGCCATGAAGGTTTACGATCTCCAGCCCCAGGCCCAGGTACCCCTCATTCAGGCCATGAAGGTTTATGATCTCCAGCCCCAGGCTCAGGTACGCCTCATTCAGGCCATGAAGGTTTATGATCTCCAGCCCCAGGCTCAGGTACCCCTCATTCAGGCCAGGAAGGTTTACGATCTCCAGCCCCAGGCTCAGGTACCCCTCATTCAGGCCATGAAGGTTTACGATCTCCAGCCCCAGGCTCAGGTACCCCTCATTCAGGCCAGGAAGGTTTACAATCTCCAGCCCCAGGCTCAGGTACCCCTCATTCAGGCCATGAAGGTTTACGATCTCCAGCCCCAGGCTCAGGTACCCCTCATTCAGGCCAGGAAGGTTTACGATCTCCAGCCCCAGGCTAAGGTACCCCTCATTCAGGCCATGAAGGTTTATGATCTCCAGCCCCAGGCTCAGGTACCCCTCATTCAGGCCAGGAAGGTTTACGATCTCCAGCCCCAGGCTCAGGTACCCCTCATTCAGGCCAGGAAGGTTTACGATCTCCAGCCCCAGGCTCAGGTACCCCTCATTCAGGCCATGAAGGTTTACGATCTCCAGCCCCAGGCTCAGGTACCCCTCATTCAGGCCAGGAAGGTTTACGATCTCCAGCCCCAGGCTAAGGTACCCCTCATTCAGGCCATGAAGGTTTATGATCTCCAGCCCCAGGCTCAGGTACCCCTCATTCAGGCCAGGAAGGTTTACGATCTCCAGCCCCAGGCTCAGGTACCCCTCATTCAGGCCAGGAAGGTTTACGATCTCCAGCCCCAGGCTCAGGTACCCCTCATTCAGGCCATGGACGACGCCTGTGACCAAGTCAACGCCGCAGCTGTGCAAGGATGGATTCGACATTCAAGACAGTTCTTCCCGCGTTGTCTTGCTAATGACGATATTGCGTGTGATGTTGATGAAATTCTCTGGCCAGATCCAGCTAAGCGATGAGATAATGTATAATATATTTACTGTAGTATTTTCTGTACAATATTGTCAGTTTTTTTCAGAATTTTTTAATGTTTGTTGTTATTTACTGTAATTGTAACCTGTACTGGACACAGTATTTTACGTTTGTCTGTTTGCTGAGCTAACAGTGTTATGCACACTACTGTAGTAGCATGAAAACTGGGACATGTTTTGTTTTGATTCTCCATGTTGACATGTTGACTGATTTGGGTATATGGAGAGAAATACATTATGTTTTCCTCAGTCTGCAGCATTGGTCTTGTGTAGTGTTTGTATAGTTGCACTTTCTCTGTGTACTTAATTTACAGCACTCTAATCACTGACAATTAGACTTGCTAAAAGTGTTTTAGGTTAGCAACAGCAGTGTGTAACTGGTTCAAAAAGATTGAAGTCATATGAAATGTGTGTGTTTCGTATGGTAACAAAATATTATTTTTATGAAGTCGTGTATAGTTTTGACAAGTGTTCCATTTTGCAAATTATCTGAAGTGTTGTGCTACTTTGGTGTTGGGTTGTGCTAATTGTGTGTAGTGTTTTGACAAACCGGGCCCTGTTTTCAAAATTGTGCTTAAAACAATTGAAAAAATACAAAATCCCAGATTCCTACTGCTGTTTCTACATGCTTAAGGTTGAGTATATTGGCATTACATTGTTTGTTTATTTGATCATTTAAAAACAAGCTACATATACAAAATGATTCATCTGATTAAGAATAATCAAAGACAGTGTGAGCGAGGAAAAAGAGAGTGAGAGAGACAGGACGCTGATCAGACAGATGGTTCAGAGATACAAAGTGTGTGAGAAACAAGCGTAGTGTGTGGGCCTCTTTGAGAGACATAGACAGGACAGAGCCATCAAAAACCACACAGACATAATACTCTACACAGGCTTATCATGGCTAGGAGCCTCCTGTACATCTCTATACTAACTGGGTCAACACAAAGTTGTGCATGTGTTTCACCTTTTTATTTGAAATAATTCAAACTTTCAGTGTGATTTTTTTACATCTGAAGGTGTAGATTTGAGTTTTCACCAGGAGGTGGCAGTGAAAGACACTTCAAATCAAATCACAAGAATGTATTGACAGATGACGTAAAACAAGATTGCACAGTATATACAAATATGTTTAATATGTATTCTGGTGCTTGCTGAGGATTCTCATGTTTTGCAGTTTGCCCTGACATTCATGTAGACTTTATCAGCTATAGAGAGAGAGAGAGAGAGAGAGAGAGAGACCATTAGAGCTCTCAAAAATGCTCTTACATACAAAATACTAGTGATATTTAGTGATTTACAGTTACCAAGCACTTAATTAACAGTACATGTTAGAGTCTATTGGGTTAACTTGAATAATATAGAGCTGTTCATTGTTCCTTCTAATTCTAGGAGGAGGATAAAAGGGAAGCAAGACAAGAAAAGGGGGAAGCTAAACTTTCATAAATATAATATTGCTCATAGCGGGCAGAGGGCAGGGGCCCTTGATCCAATGGAAGCAGTTGGGAATTATTATGTTCATGAAATAACCCTGCATGGCACTTTACCCCTCTCTTTTCGGCGTCTGCGTTGGCTGGCACAGTGGTACGTGACAATGACAATGGCAACGGTCAGGATCACGTCTGCAATGATGATGCCAGCCATGGTGCCAGGCTCAATCCTGTAGCAGGACGGGTTATCTGGTAGAGGAGGGTGAATCATAGAGAAGATAGATAGGAGGGGATGGAGGACAAGAGTGGGATGAGTGAAGAGTGACAGGAAATATTATTATTTTGGTCCCCATTGTGTGAAAAATCTGGAATTTGTGTATCTCAGTTCTGGTGGTGTGTTTATCATGATACATACTTGTACCTGGGTCAGTCAAACCTTTTTCTTGAGGAGAAAAATGAAAAAGATATTGTCAGTGTAATTCTATTATACACTGAGTGTACAAAACATTAAGAACACCTGCTCTTTCCATGACAGACTGACCAGGTGAAACCTATGATCCCTTATTGATGTCACCTGTTAAATAAATTTTAATCAGCGTAGATGACCAGATGCTCTGGTTAGAGCCCGTTTGCGCTGTTCTGTGAAGTAAGTAGTACACAGTGTTGTACCAGATCTTCAGTTTCTTGGCAATTTCTCGCATGGAACAGGCTTCATTTCTCAGAACAAGAATAGACTGAAGAGTTAAAAAAAAACGTTATTTGTTTCTGGACATTTTGAGCCGGTTATAGAACCCACAAATGCTGATTCTCCAGATACTCAACTAGTCTAAAGAAGGCCAGTTGTATTGATTCTTTAATCAGCACAACAGTTTTCAGCTGTGCTAACATAATTGCAAAAGGATTTTATAATGATCAATTAGCCTTTTAAAATTATAAACTTGGATTAGCTAACACAACGTGCCATTGGAACACAGGACTGATGGTTGCTGATAATGGACCTCTGTACACCGATGTAGATATTCCATAAAAAATGGACAGAAGAACTCTGCCGTTAACAATGTCTACACTGTATTTCTGATCAATTTCACGTTATTTTAATGAACAAAAAAATAGAAAATTCCTTGTTTTTGAAGGAAAAGCTAAGTGAACCCAAACTTAAGAACGGTAGTGTATATATATCCTGATCCTGAACATGGGCATTAATATGGAGTTGGCCACCCCTCTGCTGCTATAACAGCCTCCACTCTTCTGGTGAGGCTTTCCACTAGATGTTGGAACATTATTGAGGGGACTTGCTTCCACTCAGCAACAAGAGCGTTAGTGAGGTCGGGTACTGCTGTTGGGCGATTTGGCCAGGCTTGCAGTTGGCATTTCAATTCATCCCAAAGGTGTTCGATGGAATTGAAAAACCATTTTTGTATGGTCCTCGCTTTGTGCGAGCTGGCATTGTCATGCTAAAACAGGAAAGGACCATCCCCCAAACTGTTTCCACAAAGTTGGAAGCACGTCTAGAATGTCATTGTATGCTGAAGCGTTAAGATATCCCTTCACTGGAACTAAGGGGCCTAGCCCGAACCATGATTAACAGCCCCAGACCATTATTCCTCATCCACCAAACTTTACAGTTAGCACACATATATATATATATATATATTCAGGCAGGTAGCGCTCTCCTGGCATCTGCCAAACCTAGATTAATCTGTCGGACTGACAGATGGTGAATGCGTGATTCATCACTCCAGAGAATGTGCCACTGCTCCAGAGTCCAATGGCGGCGAGCTTTACAACACTCCAGCTGACGCTTGGCATTGCCATAGTGATATTAGGCTTGTGTGTGACTGTTCAGCCATGGAAACCCATTTCATTAAGCTCCCGACGAACAGTTCTTGTGCTGACGTTGCTTCCAGAGGCAGTTTGGAACACGGTAGTTAGTGTTACAACCGATGACAGACAATTTGTACGCACTACGCACTTCAGCACTCGGCAGTCACATTCTGTGAGCTTATGTGGCCTACTACTTTGCGGCTGAGCCGTTGTTGCTCCTAGATGTTTCCACTTCACAAAAAACTGTACTTGCAGTTGACATGGGCAGCTCTAGCACACCAGAAATTTCACAAACTGACTTTTTGGAAAGGTGGCATCCTTTCCGAAAGTCACTGAGCTCTTCAGTATGGGCCATTCTACTGCTAATGTTTCTCTATGGAGATTGCATGGCTGTGGGCTCGATTTTATACACCTGTCAGCAAGTGTAGCTGAAATAGCAGAATCCACTAATTTGAAGTGCTGTCCACATACTTTTGGCCATGTCATGTATTTCTCAGATATAGGACAGACACTGCAGACCAAACTTCCTTTAGATTTTTTTTGGTGGGACTATCTCTTGTCCCCATTCCTGTGGAACGCTATTCGACACATTGTAGAGTCCATGACCCGACGAATTGAGACTGTTCTGAGGGCAAAAGGGGGCAGTGCAACTCAATATTAGGAAGGTGTTTCTGATGTTTGAGTTACTTAGTGTATACTGTACAGATATAGCTTTAGTAAAAACAATATTACCTATTTCACTGGAATGTCTGAGGGTGAGAAGCATACATGTAGAACACCAATAGAGGCAGCAGTTTAGTTTCTGTTTACCCAAACTGCTTTGTGGTCTTATTTTCCTGTGTGGGACCACCTTGTATGTGTGCAAGGGTGCAGTCAGAAGCGTGCGCTTACACACACCTACACACACACAAACATCAATTCAGATAGGGGTGTGAGTATAGGTGTGAAAGTTCATCACTTACCACAGATGCAAAAGAAGAGAACCATCAGCAATGCTGCGTTGTCTGACATTCTGTGATTACCACCGTACAATATCTACTTGAACAGAACAGTATTAACATCATTTGTGTCTGCATTTGCAAACACAACATCCCTATAGAGACATTTAAAGTCACCACACAAAACATCTGGTTTATTGAAACATCAATATTCACACCATATGAGATGCATGGGTTTCACATGGGAACACAAACTACTCTGAATTGTTGGTTGTTGCATTGGTTCCCTTGTCCAACTTGTCTATAAACAGAAGGCTTACGGTGCATACTATCCGCATTGACACTGCACACATCTGATTGCCATTTCAGTGGAACAGAAGTAGAGCACCTTAACTAAAATATTTTCCACGGAAAATGTACTTTGAAAAGGTCACCTACATAAGAATGAGTCACATGGTTGTGGGTGTATTTGCAATTGTGAAGATAGGACTGGCTAATTAAAAGTTTAATATAAAAAAAAAAGAGTTGGATATGCTACACAGAATTTATATTTTTTTATAATGCAGTTGAAGAAAAGAATAAACATTCAATTAAAAAATATGAATTTACAGATTTAAAATGTAACGTAATCAAATGATCTGAATTGAGACAAACATTTCAACGTATGTCTTTTAGTGGAGTGCTATGGAAGCAACACTCCAAGTAAAAAAAAAAAGAGTTCACCAGAATAAACAAAATAATATATCGCAAACAGAATGATCTTACCTTAATGTAAACTTATCTACAGGACCTTCTACAATGATCAGTTACTGTCTTTCACTAGGGCTTGCTAGGAGTTCACTTTTGAATAAATGTTTCACTGCTCCTCCTCCTACTCCTCCCCTGTTTCCCTTTTATGTCTGACACACTACATTGCCTGTTTTTAGGTGTAACGGCTGTTTGAAGGATGAGACCAAGATGTAGCGTGGTACGTGCTCATGATTTTTAATAAAACTGAACACTGAATAACAAAGAGAACGAACGAAACAGTTTCACCTGGTGCAGACACAAAAACAGAAAACTACCCACAAAACAAAGGTGGGAAAGGCTACCTCAGTATGGTTCTCAATCAGAGACAACGATAGACAGCTGCCTCTGATTGAGATCCACACCAGGCCAAACACACAGAAATAGAAAACATAGAACACAAAACAAAGAATGCCCACCCCAATTGAATGTCTTTGATAATTCAATGTTTTACACCCAACTTCTGTGTTTTTTAATTCCAGGAGGAGGTTAAGCCTGCACTGAAGCACTTACAGGAGAAGCTGAATGTCTTCAATGACGTTAAACTGACCTGTTTAACGTCATATGATCGCAGCCACATTTCCACCCTGTGGAATTATGGATGATAGACTGGTGACTGATGTTACTATCAGATACATTCTTGTTTGCTATCTCCAGAGTCAGGCTCAGCACACAGAGAGGCAAATCAAGGAGGAGTTTGAGAAGCTTCCTTTGTACCTACAAGAGGAAGAGGAGGTCAGGATAGTTGCACTAAGGGAGGAAGAGAAGCAGAAGAGTCAGAAGATTGAGGAGATGAGCAGAGAGATATCATCACTGTCAGACACAATCAGAACCATAGAAGAGGAGCTGGGGCCTAAAATCATAACATTCCTACAGGTAAGGACCACTGAACTTTATAGAGAGCATTCTTCCCCAGGCCTTTGTTATAAGTAACAAAGTGTTCTCAAAATACCTGGTATAATAAGAGATGGATAAAATGTATTTTGTTTCTCTGCAGCACTACAGTGCCACTTTGAAAAGGTAAGTGATCTGCCTCCAGTCTCTCTCTTCTCAGTGGTTCAGTATCCAACCCCACTGACTCCTGTCTGTCCTTCCAGAACCCAGTGCACATTGCCAGACCGTGAGAGGGTTTCAGGAGGACTGATTGATGTGGCAAAGCACATGGGTAACCTGCAGTATAGAGTCTGGGAGAAGATGCAGGCAAGAATTCAATACAGTGAGTATTAGATACAATTGGGATAAAACTTTAACGGCACTAAAATGTTCCAACACAGAAAACAAGAACTACGCTTAGTGAATAAAATGTATGATGAATAATGAGATTATGTTCATACCTCAATTTGATTTAATTATGGTATGTTTGTGTTGTCTCTGTTCAGTTCCAGTGACTCTAGACCCCAACACTGCAAACTCATATCTAATCTTGTCTAATGATATACTGCAACTTCCAGACAACCCAGAGAGATTTGATGACTATAAAATGGTCCTGGCCCCTGAGGGCTTTAACTCAGGAATACCACGATGAGGTTGGGCACCATACAGGACTGTTCGTTGGTGTGATCACATAGTCTTGCTGGAGGAAGGGAGACTTCGGCATGTGTAGAGGATCCTGGGGCGCGTGGTTTTGAAAGGATAGGTATGTAACACTCTAATGGTGCCACGTGTTCACAGACTTGATCGCCTAACCGTGAGACAGAAACCCAAGAGGGTCAGAGTGCAGCTGGACTGGTACAGAGGAAAGCTGTCATTCTCTGACCCAGATAATAACACACATATACACACATCCACACACACTTTCATACATCAGGAACCACTGTATTCTCCATCCTCTGAAGGTGTTACCAGTGAAGGTTTCTGTTACAGTGGATACTGCCTCTGTCTGAATCAGGGATTAGCATGTTGAATGAGTCAGTAACACTTACTGAGGCCCTTCACCTGCTGTAACACTCTCATAAGTCAAACAATGATAACTCATCATTGTGTCCACCTTGTCAACAAACAGCAGTTATACACATCTGACTGACATTACAGTAGTGCAGAAATGGAGCAGCTTGATTGGAAACTTTTCCCTTCAGACTATTTAGTGAACTATAAAATAATCATTCACAGGAGGTTGTGGGTGTTAATAATTTAAAAAAAAGTGTATTTGCCATTGTGAACATAGGTAACTTGCTGATAAAAAGTTGTACATTCTTTAAAAAGTTTGAGTTGGGATTGGCTACACAGATGCCACCTTATTTCCAAACCATACAGTTCAAACCATCCAATGATACTTATCATGTGTCTTAATTAAGACTTCAATTCAATTCATGAAGTTAAAAAGACTCCATGGGCTGTCCTTGTCAAGACTGCTCCTCAGCCCTCCTAACACAGAGGAAAGTGGTAGTTGAGCTTGCATTACACAAGATGGGGTGAGTGTATAAAAGTGTATCAAAAAGACACTAGAGGGCATCCTAGCCTTTCCATGAGGACAAAGAAACACTGAATCAGCTGTATAAAACATGATTAAATCATATGCTGGAGGCTTTGTCCTGTCCTGAAAAGCTAACAAGAGCTGCTAGTAGGCTAAAGGGTCTGGGTTGAATAACCCTTTGATTTTGTCAATCTAGGATAAATTGCCATTAAATTAAAGAATATATGCAGATTGTTCAAATAAATGACTGACTTAATTATTTTCCCCAATAAACTGAGTTCAAATGGACTTGATCTTAACCATGCCTGAGAAATGCTAAACATGTCAATATAAACACTTTGTGCTAAAATAAGACAAGCCAGATTCATGTCTTTCCTAGTATGCATGTCGATGCTAAACACTTTGATAAGGAATAGTGGGTGTATGCTTTGATGCTGGATTCCACTCCTGTCATTGGTTTGAGACCAAAGCAGCCAATGAGACTGTTCAGTTAGATTTCCTCATGCAGATACCAACCGCTGCAGTGGAGAGGAACTAAAGGCTTCTAAATAATACAGTAGTATGTGATGATGGCATATAGGAAGATTCCTACTACATCAAGGAAATATCTTTCTTATTCTCCCTCTCTTTCTGCCCCCCTCTCCTTTGGTCCCAAACCAAAGAGAGGGCTTGCCTGTTTTGCATGTTATTTTGGCATTAATACATGTCACATATCAATTTGCAAACAATGTATATAAACAATATATATACAGTGCCTTGCGAAAGTATTCGGCCCCCTTGAACTTTGCGACCTTTTGCCACATTTCAGGCTTCAAACATAAAGATATAAAACTGTATTTTTTTGTGAAGAATCAACAACAAGTGGGACACAATCATGAAGTGGAACAACATTTATTGGATATTTCAAACTTTATTAACAAATCAAAAACTGAAAAATTGGGCGTTCAGAATTATTCAGCCCCCTTAAGTTAATACTTTGTAGCACCACCTTTTGCTGCGATTACAGCTGTAAGTCGCTTGGGGTATGTCTCTATCAGTTTTGCACATCGAGAGACTGACATTTTTTCCCATTCCTCCTTGCAAAACAGCTCGAGCTCAGTGAGGTTGGATGGAGAGCATTTGTGAACAGCAGTTTTCAGTTCTTTCCACAGATTCTCGATTGGATTCAGGTCTGGACTTTGACTTGGCCATTCTAACACCTGGATATGTTTATTTTTGAACCATTCCATTGTAGATTTTGCTTTATGTTTTGGATCATTGTCTTGTTGGAAGACAAATCTCCGCCCCAGTCTCAGGTCTTTTGCAGACTCCATCAGGTTTTCTGCCAGAATGGTCCTGTATTTGGCTCCATCCATCTTCCCATCAATTTTAACCATCTTCCCTGTCCCTGCTGAAGAAAAGCAGGCCCAAACCATGATGCTGCCACCACCATGTTTGACAGTGGGTATGGTGTGTTCAGGGTGATGAGCTGTGTTGCTTTTACGCCAAACATAACGTTTTGCATTGTTGCCAAAAAGTTCAATTTTGGTTTCATCTGACCAGAGCACCTTCTTCCACATGTTTGGTGTGTCTCCCAGGTGGCTTGTGGCAAACTTTAAACAACACTTTTTATGGATATCTTTAAGAAATGGCTTTCTTCTTGCCACTCTTCCATAAAGGCCAGATTTGTGCAATATACGACTGATTGTTGTCCTATGGACAGAGTCTCCCACCTCAGCTGTAGATCAACTCATCAACTCATCCCTGACCGCTGGCTACGTCCCTTCCGTCTTCAAGAGAGCGAGAGTTGCACCCCTTCTGAAAAAACCTATACTCGATCCCTCCGATGTCAACAACTACAGACCAGTATCCCTTCTTTCTTTTCTCTCCAAAACTCTTGAACGTGCCGTCCTTGGCCAGCTCTCCCGCTATCTCTCTCAGAATGACCTTCTTGATCCAAATCAGTCAGGTTTCAAGACTAGTCATTCAACTGAGACTGCTCTTCTCTGTATCACGGAGGCGCTCCGCACTGCTAAAGCTAACTCTCTCTCCTCTGCTCTCATCCTTCTAGACCTATCGGCTGCCTTCGACACTGTGAACCATCAGATCCTCCTCTCCACCCTCTCCGAGTTGGGCATCTCCGGTGCGGCCCACGCTTGGATTGCGTCCTACCTGACAGGTCGCTCCTACCAGGTGGCGTGGCGAGAATCTGTCTCCTCGCCACGCGCTCTCACCACTGGTGTCCCCCAGGGCTCTGTTCTAGGCCCTCTCCTATTCTCGCTATACACCAAGTCACTTGGCTCTGTCATAACCTCACATGGTCTCTCCTATCATTGCTATGCAGACGACACACAATTAATCTTCTCCTTTCCCCCTTCTGATGACCAGGTGGCGAATCGCATCTCTGCATGTCTGGCAGACATATCAGTGTGGATGACGGATCACCACCTCAAGCTGAACCTCGGCAAGACGGAGCTGCTCTTCCTCCCGGGGGAGGACTGCCCGTTCCATGATCTCGCCATCACGGTTGACAACTCCATTGTTTCCTCCTCCCAGAGCGCTAAGAACCTTGGCGTGATCCTGGACAACACCCTGTCGTTCTCAACTAACATCAAGGCGGTGGCCCGTTCCTGTAGGTTCATGCTCTACAACATCCGCAGAGTACGCCCCTGCCTCACACAGGAAGCGGCGCAGGTCCTAATCCAGGCACTTGTCATCTCCCGTCTGGATTACTGCAACTCGCTGTTGGCTGGGCTCCCTGCCTGTGCCATTAAACCCCTACAACTCATCCAGAACGCCGCAGCCCGTCTGGTGTTCAACCTTCCCAAGTTCTCTCACGTCACCCCGCTCCTCCGCTCTCTCCACTGGCTTACAGTTGAAGCTCGCATCCTCTACAAGACCATGGTGCTTGCCTACGGAGCTGTGAGGGGAACGGCACCGCAGTACCTCCAGGCTCTGATCAGGCCCTACACCCAAACAAGGGCACTGCGTTCATCCACCTCTGGCCTGCTCGCCTCCCTACCACTGAGGAAGTACAGTTCCCGCTCAGCCCAGTCAAAACTGTTCGCTGCTCTGGCCCCCCAATGGTGGAACAAACTCCCTCACGACGCCAGGACAGCGGAGTCAATCACTACCTTCCGGAGACACCTGAAACCCCACCTCTTCAAGGAATACCTAGGATAGGATAAAGCAATCCTTCTCACCCCCCCCCCCCCTTAAATGTAAATGTAAATGTAGATCTCTGCAGTTCATCCAGAGTGATCATGGGCCTCTTGGCTGCGTCTCTGATCAGTCTTCTCCTTGTATGAGCTGAAAGTTTAGAGGGACGGCCAGGTCTTAGTAGATTTGCAGTGGTCTGATACTCCTTCCATTTCAATATTATCGCTTGCACAGTGCTCCTTGGGATGTTTAAAGCTTGGGGAATCTTTTTGTATCCAAACCCGGCTTTAAACTTCTTCACAACAGTATCTCGGACCTGCCTGGTGTGTTCCTTGTTCTTCATGATGCTCTCTGCGCTTTTAACGGACCTGTGAGACTATCACAGTGCAGGTGCATTTTTACGGAGACTTGATTACACACAGGTGGATTGTATTTATCATCATAAGTCATTTAGGTCAACATTGGATCATTCAGAGATCCTCACTGAACTTCTGGAGAGAGTTTGCTGCACTGAAAGTAAAGGGACTGAATAATTTTGCACGCCCAATTTTTCCGTTTTTGATTTGTTAAAAAAGTTTGAAATATCCAATAAATGTCGTTCCACTTCATGATTGTGTCCCACTTGTTGTTGATTCTTCACAAAAAAATACAGTTTTATATCTTTATGTTTGAAGCTTGAAATGTGGCAAAAGGTCACAAAGTTCAAGGGGGCCGAATACTTTCGCAAGGCACTGTATATCATTGAGTTAAGAAAGCCGCATACAAACATGGTCTCTTTTTGGTTTTCTTGAGTAAGGCAGCTCCAAAATGCAGATGTTTCAGCCTAGCTCAGTGCTTTCTGTGGTGGGGGAAGCCAGCAGA